>NC_045164.1:27213480-27243480 GCF_900700415.2 Clupea harengus
CACACACACACACACACACACACACACACTCACATATATACACACAGATCCATACATCCACACACACACACACACACACACATATATATACACACAGATCCATTCATCCAAACATCCACACACACACTCACACACACACACACACATATATACACACGGATCCATATATCCACACACACACACACACACACCACACACACACTCACTCACAAGCACACACACACTCACACACACACATATACACACAGATCCACACACACACACACACACACACACACACACACACACACACACACACTCACCGTATCGGCAGCGGTATTGGCATACTCCGTTCCGACCTCCCATCAGTTCCACCAGCGAGTCGAAGTAGCCGTTGACCGCCTGGAAGCTGTGCCTGATGGAAGTCACGGCCCATTGGTCCTCTTCGCTGCCCTGAGTGCTGCTGGGGAGAGGAGCGGTGATGTCCTCCTCCTCTTCCTCTTCCTCCACAGGGAGAAGATCCACGTATGGGTCAGCAGGGGCATCTTCAGCAGGGGCATCTTCAGCAGGGGCATATTCAGCGGGAGCGCTGGCCACTATTGTTTCGTCTACAGGGGCATCGGCTGCCATCATTTCTTCCACAGCGGCATCTCCAAGGGTCTCTTCACCGGCTGGGGTATCCACAGCTGCAGCAGTATCAGCAGGGGCGTCCATTGCTGGGGCGTCTTCCTCAGCAGGGGCATCCATTGCTGGGGCGTCCTCCCCAACAGGGGCATCTTCCTCAGCGGGGGCACCAAGCACAGGGTCATCCGCGACTTGGGTGTCCCCTGCAGGGACTTCAGCCTCTTGAGGTTGAACTGGAGAGTCAACCTGTGGGGTGTCCTCGACTGGAGACTCAACCTTCGGGGTGTCCTCAACTGGAGACTCAACCTTGGGGGTGTCCTCGTCTGGAGAGTCAACCTTTGGGGTGTCCTCGACGACTGGAGACTCAACCTTGGGGGTGTCCTCGACTGGAGACTCAACCTTCGGGGTGTCCTCGACTGGAGAGTCCGCTGGAGTGTCATCGGGAGTGACTGCGACCACAGCGGGATCATCAGCAGGGACATGGGCGTCCACCTCTGCTGCTGCTGCTTCTTTAGCAGGAGAATCTGCGGCAGGACTGACGTCAACAGGGGGATCCACAGTAAGGGCTATCCACCTTGGGGTCCTCCGCAACTGGGCTATCCACCCGAGGGGCCTCCTCAACTGGGCTATCAGCAACTTGGGGCACCTCAGCTGGGCGGTCAGTGACGAGGGGCTTCTCAGGGAGGGCTGGGGCTTCCGTCTCCTCCAGGGCCCGTCTGGAGTGGATCAGACTGGCCGTCATCCCGGAGGAGACGCAGAGCAGAAGCAGAAGCAGGGCAAAGAGCCGCGGGAGCATGGCGCCGGTGCCGATAGGAAGGCCGCTTCAAGTGGGGAAGAAGAAGAAGACGAGCTCCGAAGGGAAGCACGTGTGTGTGTGTGTGTGTCCGTACGCGTGGGGAAGACCGAGAGACTGACAGGAGAGGGGAGAATAAGGTCCTCCTCTAGGCCCCCGCAAGCACTCAGCTTGGACTTTGGCAAGTGATTAGATCAGGCAGACAGCGGGGCAATCACTGGAGTAAGGGTCAAAGATCCACAGCTATCTCTCACAGTGGCAGAGATTGTGCCGTTTCTGTTTGCTTTTGGCAGTTAGTATTCCTTCCTCTCAAGCTGTTCTTCTCTCTGTTTGATTCCCCTAATCCCATTATGTGTTGAAAACGGGGCTTAAACATCGTCTTGCTATCTGAGCCCCCAAACCTTGTCATTCTTGGAAGCAGGTAGATTAGCTTTGTGTTGGCGCCAAGGAGTTTGTATACAACCTAAAACTCCCCTCGTGGCTGCTGAAGAGTGTCATTGTGTGTGTGTGTGTGTGTGTGTGTGTGTGTGTGTGTGTGTGTTGGCCTGGCACGTAGCCTCCACAGGAACAGGTCAGGGAGGTCTGCTCTCACTTTCACACAAAGCACCTGAATGGATTGGACACGACAACCAAGAGAGGAACACCCCGAGCACAAGAGATAATCTGCCCTGTATTTCAGTCCATGGATTTATTTATAAGCTGTATGTTTCTAAGCTTACTTTCTTTTTCATAAAATCTTTCCTTTCACACATGAGTTTCTGTCGACACAAGACACTGAGATCTACGTTAACAAAAAATAAACAACACCACCATAAGAACAAAAACACAAGATAAGAAAGACTGCCACCTAGTGTTCTTCTCAGGGACCGACATGCTACGAAACTCACTGGACTACAACTAGAAACAGACACGTGTACAGATTACTGCGGTTTATGGGCAGCGAACTATGTGCCGTTTTTTATCAGGAGTGTCACCGGGCGCCTTTTTATCTGTGCTAATAGAAACGCAGTGTTGCATTATGTAATCTGCCGGAGATCTGCCTGGTATCTAAGGGAACATTACGCACTGTTGCATTTCTCCAAAGATGGACAACACTTCATCATAAAAGCCCCTTAGTTGACCTTGAGTCTGTTTTTTCCAAATTGCATTGTTATTGTAGCTGACCTGAAAAGGACACTGCACTGATGTGAGAAGAAGACTTTGAAGGTGGCAGGTGGGGACTGGGGCGTGTCTGTAGGACCGATATGGATCCAGACCTTTGCCTTGCCCGCTGGAAGGCTGCTCGCTGTGTTGTGGTGTAAGGGAGGGCAAAGTCTGAGACGACGTGTGAAGGTGTTTGGGTCTGTGTGTCGTGTCCGATACTGACACTACATCTCTCTGGAAGATAACGGCTTAGCAGAGGGTAAAAAAAATAACACTATTGGTAGCCTCAAGCGGGCTTGAAGTTCAGGATGTGGACTGACGCCCCAAAATAGTTTTGTCATCCCTTTTTAATCTGTGTCAGTGCAGTTTATAAAGTATATACGTCAACGAAAGGAATGACAACAAACGAATTATTCATTTCTAGTGCAAACTCAACCGATTTCTGTCTGGATTGTGTGTGTGAGGAAGAGTGTTATCTGGTCCAGTATGGGTGTGTGTTTAGTTAGTTCACTACTTCAGATTTGTATAAAAATGACTGAGAAAGCACTTATTTCAAAATGAGAGTGTTTTATTTATTAGTGTTTGCTCCCAGTAACAGCAGGTCCATCACACGACTGCAGAATGTTCCTGGCTGGGGACAGGTTCCTCTTCCTCAGCGCCCAGGGCCTTCCTCACCCTCCTCCAGATCTCCCTGGTAAAAACACACTTTACTCAGAACAGAACCGTAGCACTATAGTTCAAGTTTTTTAAAATCCCTGTGAACACTAACTAGACCTCACGCCACATCACTGTCAATATCAGCCCGAAATAAGGCCTTGGTGAACCCTGACCCGAAATAAGGCCTTCGTGAACCCTGACCCTAACCCTAAATAAGGCCTTGGTGAACCCTGACCCTGACCCTAAATAAGGCCTTGGTGAACCCTGACCCTAAATAAGGCCTTGGTGAACCCTGACCCTAAGTAAGGCCTTGGTGAACCTTGACCCTAAATAAGGCCTTGGTGAACCCTGACCCTGACCCTAAATAAGGCCTTGGTGAACCTTGGTTCTACCTGGTCTATTCTGTCTCAGTTGTGTTGTTTTTGAAAGTTGATATTATACACTATATACAGATTTGTATGTATGTTATGATTGTCTCTTTGTTCAGAGTATAGGGTAAAGGTGCCTGCTTTTGATGCATATATTCAGTGTTGTTCAAAACAATGGCTGAACTACTTATGTGTCTGTTGTGAGATTGGTTCCGAACATGAAGAGTGTGTTGTTGCATACTCCTTCATCTCCTCACTGACGTCCACTCCGCCCAGAGCCGTGTTGATGTTGTTCTCCATATCCTGTTGCAGAAGAAGGCACAGGTGAAGTGTTATGCCTGTATGATGCCTTCAGTGTGTCATTTCAGTTGGTCTAACATTGTCACATGTATAAATGTACTGGCATACTGTACACATTTTCCAGAATAGTGATGTGTAAGATAGACAAGTTAACTGATTGGTTTTATCATATGGTGCTGTAGCATGCGGTACACCATAAAGCAGGGGTTTTCAACCAGGGGTCCGTGGCCCCCTAGTGGTCCGCGACGGCATTGCAGGGGGTCCGCGACATGAGCCTATGTTGATCAGTTCACCATTGACTTTTTTTATTTTTATAAATATACCTGGGCACGTCGACATATTTATTTACACTGACAAGTATTATAGGCAGAATATGTGTGCGGGGGGAGGGGGCGTGGCGGCGGCGGTTACAAACATGAAAAAGAAGGGTAGGGACTGTAAAATGTTTTGGGAATCACTGGCACATCAGTGGGCCGCGGATTACTTTCTGGTCAGAATGGTGGTCCCTGGGACAAAACCAGTTGAAAACCCCTGCCATAAAGGAATCTCCACACCCACAACTACAGTCGCTGGAACACAGCTGCTTTTCTGTACGCACTTCTCCACTTGCCTTGATGCTAGTCTTCAGATGTTCATTGGCAGTCATCAGACGCAGGACCTCAGTCTAAGGGAGAAACACATAAACACCATACATAACTGGGGGTGTAATGTGTGACAAGATGGCAGTACATTTTTTTTTATAAAATTTTGTGTGACATGGAAGTGCATTTTTGTGTGACATTATGGTACTAAATTGCGTGTGATATTTTGCAACATTATGACGAGTATTGAAAACCTCTTCTACTACAGAACACTAAAAAGTTTTCTATTATGCTTATGTTAACAAATTTTTATTTTATTGTATTATTATAGTTAGTTTCTAATATGTTGGCACTCTGAATGAAGAGTGCATTACAAATAAAATGAATTATTATTATTATTATTATGACAGTCATCACTAGGGCCAATGGGAATACCTTTGTGTCTCGGATGTATTTCTCCGTGGCGGAGGTGATGGCAGTGGACACCATGTCCTCCTTGATCTCCTTCTCCAGGGTCTGCACTTCCTCCCACACGTTCCACACCAGCTGCCTCCTGGGCTGGATGCTCGCCACCGCAGACTCCCCCTCCTCCGCCTCCTCCTGGTGTGAGCTCTCCGCTTCCTGCTCAGCTGCTGGGGAGGCTGAACACGCAGGAACTCAACAGGCTCATTAGGTTGCATATCATCATCATCATCATCATCATCATTGTTTATTCAGGGAGAATTGACTGAGCACAGGGCTCTTTTGCAGCAATGCCCTGATTGGGGCTACATAGTACAGAAGAACAATAAATAAACAAACCATAACAAAACAAAACAGTAAAATACATATTTGGAGATTCAGTACTTTAGAATCATTAGAACCATGTTTCTCCTCCGTGACATCAAATGCAGTGACTCTGTGATGGATTTGGTTTGATGGATTTGGATTTGATGTACAATTCAAGTTCAAGGTCACGTACTATGTGCAGTAAGATATGTATTTGGAGACAATGAAAGCACTTTGAATGCAGTACCATTTTCCTCTGTGATGCCTGGGCATCTGTCCCGAGCAAGCAGGTACTCATTCCTGACTCTGTTGTAAACGAACAAACAAAAACACATTTTGAGCTTCTTTGCCTCTTCCTATAACTATACATCACCCTTCTTTCTGGGCCATCTTAATTCAGCCTAATAAGGAATCCTAATAGCCGTCCACATAAGCAGCGCTCTTTTACCTGTCATTCTCCTCCAGGGCTTGTCTAGCCTCTGCAGCCAGCAGAGACACCTCCTTCTCAGCCTCCTCAAGCTCCATTTCCCCCTCGACTCCATTCCCCAGCTCCCTCAGAGTAGCCATTACAGACTTCACACGGACCAAGGGAGAATAATAATGTGAGGACTTTCTAATATATCTCTTTTGCTCCGCGCCGAATAACTAAACAGGCGCGTTTTTTTTAAATCTCTGCTCCCTTTGTGTGCCTGCACACGAGAGGACGTCTAGACTGCAAGAGGCCACAGTGCTTTAGCACACTGACAACCTTAAGTCAAAGTCAAAGTCAAATTGTCAATTACATACATTATTGCATGTTAAGACATACAAAGGAATCGAAAAAACGTTTCCCACTCTCCCACGGTGAAACATATAAAGTGCACACGCCCAACAACAGATAAGACAAGACATGTCCTACATATAGATATACATATAGATATAGATATAAACATACAGATACATGTACAGCAGCATACGTTTACTTTAAAGTGAGGTTATGGTAGTGCAAAAAAAGGCAGCAAAAAATAAATAAATAAATAAATAAAAGCCCCATAATGGAACTCCACAAGCAGCTTGCACAGGCACGGTGGAAGTACGTGGAGGTGTAGGATAGTTTGTTTTGCGGTGTTTACTGATGGAGATAATTTCCAAACAAGGTCGGAAGAAGTACAGTTGGGCCCTTATTATCACTTCTGGTCTAAACATGCTCTTGTACATATGCAGACTAAGTGGCACCTAATATTCTAAGTTACACACACGCAGAAAAGCCATGTTCCTGCTTTCATAAGCACATGATTCATACAAAGTAATTAATAATACAAGGCACTTGATTATTATATTCTTAAGTCATTAACAGTGTTTGGAAATTATCTCCATCATTTACCATATCCTGAAGGGAAGACTGGAACCTGAGAGTGGAGCTGAGGTAGAAATCATACTCTGCCTGTGACCAGAAGACAAAAGGAGAAGCCGTGTACCAAATATTATCACTACAAGGACATGGATTTGACACTTAACTGCACAGAGGATATTAAAGAGCTAGGATAACTTGAAAAGAGTTATTTCAGGTGTGGTAGTAATTAGTCACACTTGGCTATGGGGGCGAAATGAAAGCGAGAGCAATGCTGTCCATTCGGTGCCTCTCGTTAGGGCTTCAGGCACTATAAATGTCCTCGTCATAAGTGAAGGTGAGATGAACCTTGATTTCCCTGAGGAGGATGCCAAACGTAGGCGACCCGTCACACACGTCAGCAAAGACGTCACTGAACACCCGGAGACGATCACTGCTGGGGCCGGGATGGACAGGGAGCTTCTGCAGTTCCTGTGGACAACACACACACACACACACACACACCACACACGCACACGCACACGCACACGCACACACACACACACACACACACACAACACACACACAACACACACACACACACACACACACACACACACACACACAGCTAATTGCACCAATCCTCACCTGGGAGACAAACTGACCAAAATAGATTGCCCTGGCTCTCCGTAGTCTTTGATTTATGTTTTCCCATGGCGAATAAACTCAAGCCTCTTCCGACATAGTTCTGGACAGAACCGACAGGGCCAGTTAAAGTGACCATCACACATTCCGCATACCATGTCATAATTTACACATACAGCACAGTTGTTTTATTATTATTATTATTATTATCATTATTATTATTATTTATTTCCTTTTGGGTTCCCACTGGATGGAGGTTTTAGCAAAGGTGCTGTTAGGTAGGTGTGTGTGTGTGTGTGTGTGTGTGTGTGTGTGTGTGTGTGTGTGTGCACTGCTGTTAGGCCCTAATGACTTCCTTAGGGTGTCTGAAGGTGTGACCTCCCCCCTGGTCTCTCAGGTGTGACCTCCCCTGGTCTCTCTCACACCTGTGACCTCCCCTGGTCTCTCAGGTGTGACCCCCCCTGGTCTCTCACACCTGCTCCAGTTTCCTTCCGTGAGCCTCGGCGGCCCTGCTCCCGGTCATGCCCTTCCTCTCCACCAGGTCCTGCCTCTTCAGCACGCTCTGGCTAAATTGCCTCAACATCTTGAGCTGGTCCTTCCGGGTCAGGCCAGCCAGGTGGGTCCGAGTGAACCAGAACCGGCCCTGGTCTACCTCCCCACGTTTGTCTCCAGGGGAAGGCCTTTCCTGCCGAGGTTTGACCAGGAAGACCTCGGATGTGTCCAGCACGGGCCTGGGCTGAACTCCTGTCCAGTAACTCCTCACTGTTGAGGACTGCGGCTCGCTGTCACGCTTCTCTCTCAGGTCTAAACCCTGAAGGGAGGTGGTTGCCGTGGTGAAGCCAGCCATGGCCTCCTTCATGTCCTCCACGAGGGCTGCCTTCTCCTGTTGCTCCCTCAACACAGCCTCCCAATCCAGCTCCTCGTCAGGAGCCTCGGCCATAGCCCAGATCGGTCCCTTTGGCTTCCCATAAGGCCTCTTCTGATGGAGGCTGTTAGGGCTGAGGTGCCCGGAGAGGTAGGTCTTGATGTCGGCTGTGTGGGCCCTCTCCAGGCCCTGCAGCAGCCTCGGACGATCCCACAGGACACCATATGGCTGTTGGCTCTGTCCGTGCGGGTCACACATTGCTGGGAAGAGTTGGACAAAATCGAAATATACATTTCAAGGATTTAAGCAGGATAATTCACTCAAGCACACTGACAAACATATGACTGGATCAAATAATAATAATAAAAAACACTAATGAAAATACAATCAAGTTTGGACAGTAGAGTGATGACTGACATTCACATGTTTTAGGGTGAATTATGTCCTCAATCAATGGATTCCCCAGGAGGATATAGATGAGGCTTTGCATTATGTAGATTTCGTTGTCACACATAATGGGTCTAAACTTAACATTAAAAGTCATTTCTGACCGGACAGGAGAGATGTCAACAGAACAAAATACAAGACTTGAAACTGGCAACTATGCTTAACGCTAGAATACGTGAATATTATAAATATTGGTCTAGTCTTATGCTTTCAAGAATCTTTAATTTCCACCTTTCACACGTCCACAATTAACATAAATGGCTAAAAATGGCTAAAAGTGAGTAAAAACTATTCGTTCGCTCAAGTAACATTCTTACCTAAGTTCAGTTTACTGTTCTCGAGTCGAGACACGAGGAACTTTCAAACGTCTTCTCCTGCATGTAAACAAAACGGGGAGGAACGGAAAAGTTCTGTTTACGGTTGCTAAGCGCTGCATTCTTTAGCCTTTCTCTGACTTGGGCAGCCTAGCTAAAATGCTTATACCTCGGGTCGACGTTTTTCTTGTTTTCAATTATTGAAGAACACCATAGTTGTTTCAACTCCCTGTTATAAGAATAATGTTGTTGATAAAATCGAGAAAGTGAGTGACCAATCTCCATTCATCTATCTTGTAAATCTTCTAGAGAAAGTAGCCTACCTTAGCTATTCTTGCAATACCTCCATCTCAGGCCTTCTGGGATTTGACTGCTGCAGATCTTATGGAAAAGCATTAGGTTACTGAAACCCCACATAACAACACCTTTTCGAGCATCTAAAAATGTGCATAGTTGGCACACTAAATGTAGCCCACACTGTATGATATTTCACACTGTTTACGTCATCATATGTTGTCCACTTACATGTAATGGTCATTGGTATCGATAGGGTTCTCAATTCTTTGTTTCTTTTCAGTAGGGTCGGCCTAGACATAAAACTATTGTGGTAAGTCTCCTTAATCCTCCATTTTGTCACACACAAACTGTCCAGTATTTTTACCAGTGTTTCTATACATTCCTATTAGGCTGCAAATGTTTTAAAATAGTTTAGGAATTCAGACATAATGCTGAAGGCAGACGTAGGCTACTGTTTTAATGAGCAGATGTAGCTTGACCCTTTAAAAAAAAAAAAAAAAAAAAAACATTTTAACGAAAGTGTAACAAAAGTGAGATATCAAGAGAGCGATTGTTTTTTTATTTTTGATTACTTGGCTATTAGCGAAGTATAAATAGTCTAATTTTAAGGAACTGATGCTAAGTAACCGGTGGATAAACATGTAATATATGAAAAGTGTCACCCACCTACGAGTGTAGCCTAGGGAAAACTGATTCAGTTGTAGTCATATGTAAGCATGTTTGTATTAACTAATATGCATAACTGTGGATAAAAGTCTTCAAGAAAAGACTGAATACAAAAGAACTACAGTTCCATCCAAGTAATTGCAATTAAATGTTGTTATAGATCTTATCCACTAGATGGCAGTGTATGCGCTACAGAGGTCGTATGTTCCAGTAGGTGTGCATTCTGACGTCAATGCAAGATGTTTTCCTCCCTGAGCTCCGTCGGTTGCATTAAGTGGCCCTCCGTGCATAGCCATACATGTGTGTTAATGAGCAACGACCCCGGCCAAGACAGTCAAAATGAAGCACTCGTGTCACACATGAGGATTTTCGGAAATATTTAATAAAAGTAATTACTGTTCTTACATTTATCATTGAGACATTCCTCAGTATTCTTGGGCAACAGTATGCAATGGTTTCACGTAACCATTATGTGTTTCATAACGTACACTTTGTACAAAACCAAAATGCGGACTTTCTTGTATAAAAAATATAAGTTAATTTAAATGTAACTCTAATTAAGAAAATAACAATAGTATAATAATAATTAATAATGAAAATAATAATTAATAATTATAATAGTTGCTAAACATAGTGCAGACATGAGGAGAACATTGGTTCAGACAGGATGGGATTGGATGGGGGTGTACAATGCTATGGAGCTTCTAACTTGGGTAAGGTTGGGGATGTGTGTGTGGGGTGGGTTGGGCTGGGGATGTGTGTGTGTGTGGGGTGGGGTGGGTATGTGTGTGTGTGTGTGGGGTGGGGATGTGTGTGTGTGTGTGTGGGGGGTGCTGGGGTAGGGGTGGGGGGCGGGGGCAGGGCAGTCATAAGCCATTGGACCACAGTCAGAAAGTGCACGACTGCCACAGTTAGCACCATAAGAGTGGATAGCTTACTTCTGCCAAAACAAAGTTTCATATAACGCAACTCTCTGCATGTGTACATGACCACACACACACACACACACACACACACACACAAACACACACACACACACACACACACACACACACATGCACAGATTTACCAAACTGGAAGCTGATTTGAAAAGTAACACAGGTTACTAACACCCACACTTGTGTCCCTCTCCAAAACACACACACACCACACGCAAACACACACGCAAACACACACACCACACACACACACACACACACACACACACACACACACACACACACACACACACACACACACATAACCAGACCACATCCCAAACTATTTTGTGATTATAATAATTACATTCACTCATTTGTCCTGTCCACAGTTTAGCTGACATGATCAGTCAGCTAGGACTTGCATCTCAGAAACGAAAGGAGCACTAAGGTGAGTTCCCCAAGGAGAGTGACTCCCAACGAAAGCGTGACGTGACGTGACGTTTGCTCAGTGTTGCGCTGACACTGTGGCTTTGGAGGGGGGGGGGGGGGGGCTAGGGCAGGGGCAGGGGGGCTAGGGTGGCAGAATCGCAGTGTCACAACATTACAGCAATTGTTTTTTTGTCAGATGTGATGTGCTGGCAGGGTCTACTGTGTCCCCTCCACAGTGTCATCTGGATCCCGGCTCTTCTCACACTCAGCGATGGGGCAGGGCTCAGATTCTGATCGGGCTAGGGTTCTGATCTGGCGTGCAGCCTCGCACATTTCATTTTGCACGCTCATCGCTTAGATGCTGCATCTGGAGGGAGGAGTGAACGAGCGCCGACAGCTGTGACGCGCCAAGATGGCGAACGAAGACACATACTCCAATGGCGTCCTGTCAAGATGGCGAACAAAGACACATACTCCAATGGCGTCCTGTCAAGATGGTGAACAAGGTCATACTCCAATGGTGTCCTGCCAAGATGGCGAACAAAGACACATACTCCAATGGCGTCCTGTCAAGATGGTGAACAAGGTCATACTCCAATGGCGTCCTGTCAAGATGGCGAACAAAGACACATACTCCAATGGTGTCCTGCCAAGATGGCGAACAAAGACACATACTCCAATGGCGTCCTGTCAAGATGGCGAACGAAGACACATACTCCAATGGCGTCCTGTCAAGATGGCGAACGGCGATCCACAAAGCTTTTGACCTTAGGCATCGTGATGTTGATAAATGGTCCCACACAGATTTGAGGTGCGTGTCCAATGTCATGATCAGATCGGGGTTGCGTTCTGCTCGGTATCAGCCTCATCTTCTCATCCGTGGGCTTTTGACTTAACTGCCCCCCCCCCCCCCCCCCCACCCCCCGAAGAAATGCCCCCACAAACACTTCAAACACAGCAGGACTGAAGGCAGGACATGGCTTTCCATGGCTAATGTAGGCATTTTTCATCAATCCTTGTTTAAAAATAAATATTATAAGAAATAACAAACGAACATATTCTGTGTCTTCTTCTGCCTCCACATTGAAACAAGAACAGTTTCTACAACAGAGTGTCTCTCAGTTCATTCAAATGGGAGGTCGATTACAAAGTGTGTGTTTGTGTGTGTGTGTGTGTATGTGTTTGTGTGTCTGTGTGTGTGTGTGTGTGTGTGTCTGTCTGGTCTGTGTGTGTGTGTATGTGTGTCTGTGTGTCTGTCTCTGTGTGTGTATGTGTGTCTGTGTGTCTGTCTCTGTGTGTGTATGTGTGTGTGTGTGTGTGTGTGTGTGTGTGTGTGTGTGTGTGTGTGTGTGTGTGTGTGTGTGTGAACATATGTGTTCATGCGCGTGCCCTTCTGTTCAGCCTCTATAGAGCTCAGTGCAGTAAGTGCCAGTACCATTGGATGCCCTAACATGGAGCCCATTGGTCCAAGAGTAGTCTTAAACTAACCCAATGAGCAAAAGCCAACATGTACAGCAGGTTCTACAACACCGCAGGCCTAGGGGTGGGGTACTGAGGTGTGTGTCTGGGGGGGGGGGGGGGGGGGGGGGGGTGGGGTGCTGAGGTGTATGTCTGGGGGGGTGGAACATTGTGACTTTCAGACAGTTCTTGCGGGGATCAGCATGATGTATACCATCCCCTGCACAACCCACTTGCATGAGCTGTGAATCTGTGAATATTATATAGAACTTTATAGATATTTTATTTGTGCCATCTTCACACAAAATAGGCTGTATCTCTTCATTCAAGTACTGCAAAAAATTGTTTTTGCTCCAAGTAACAGGAAACATCCTTGAGACACACTAGCGGTGTGGTGAGTTGGCCTTGCCACATGCATCTTTACTAAACATTCCTTCCGTCTCTGTTCAAAAAAAAAAGAAAAAAAAGAGCAAACAAACCTAAAAACAAAAGGTCCAAAGCTTGGCGTGTGACTGGTTGACCACAGCAGGAGAGAAGGACCAGTTTGCACTCTGACCCCTCTTCAGTTTAGTCAAGATTTCACACATCCTGCACCGCAAGAACAGATGGGTTCAGCTTCATAAGGCCCCTTTAAATCAGACCACAAAAACAAACAAATAAAAATGAGGAAAATAAACCCCATATTAAAACAAATGAAAGAAACGTAAAAATGCAAAGCGAAACAAAAAGAAAAAAAACTCCTGACACAGTCCCGTCAGACGGTTCCCAAATGGAGTGGACTTCAGGTGTGTGGGGCGGGGCCAGCGCAGGGGCGCCGGGAGCCGTGACCCCGGGAGCCGTGACCTCTGGGAGCCGTGACCCCTGGGAGCCGTGACTTTATTAAAAAAAAACAAAAAAACTTCTACAGTTTCATCTTGTCTTGTCTCGTCATTTCGTCATCTTCTTTTGTGTCTGTGTCCTCTCTCTCCCGTGGTGAAATTAAAAACAATATCACCTTTTTGAATCCCTGCCTGACCTCCCTTGGCCACCTCCTGTCCCATGCGGGATATATGGAGCTCTCTCTCTCTCTCTCTCTCTCTCTCTCTCTCTCTCTCTGTGTCTCTCTCAGGGCAGGAGCAGTCTGCGGCAGGGGTGGAGGTTGGGGTTCGCTGGGCCGCTGGGTGTTCCGTTGGGCTCCCTCAGTTGTCCACCTTCACGGGGCCCGAATCGGCCGGCTCGCCTTCCTCCTCCGCCACGTCGGCCGGGACCCAGCCTGAGGTCTCCTCCCCTTTCACGATCCGCTCCCACTGGCTCAGGTTCTCCCTGCACACACACACACACACAACACATCTGTTAAAACACAGGCAATCTGCACACCACACACACCACACACACACACACACACACACACACACACAACACACACACACACACACACACACACACACACACACACACACACCACACAACACACACACACAACACATCTGTCAACACAGGCAATCTGCACACACACACACACACAAACACACACACAGCACACACACACACACACACACACCACACACACACACACACACACACACACACACACAACACATCTGTCAACACAGGCAATCTGCACACACACACACACACACACACACCCCAACAGGGCAGTCAACACAGGCAGTCTGCACACACACACACAACACATCTGGGCATCAATCGGCACACAACCCAGTCAACACAGCCAATCTGGGGCAGGTAGACTGGAGTCTGGGGCAGGTAGACTGGTGACCTGTCCAGGAGTCATTTCACCTGTTCAGGAGTAATTTCTTACTTAACCAGCAGCAGGTTCTACAGTTAGGATATTACAGTTCTAGCCTGATTGGGAGTGACCATGTCCTGTTCCAATGGTGTGATTAAATGCACATGTATTGTAGTACTTCTCAAATGTGTCTCCCCTCTCTGGCCGTGAAACAACCCTCTTAAGAAATGTGAGGAGGTTTTGGAACCTGTGTCGGTTCTGCCACATTACTCAGAAGTGGCCAGACTTCAGACTTCAGACTTCTGTGCGCTCGAAGCCAACGTAGATTTGTAAAGCTTAATGCCACGCAGATGTTTCTGAGTCAGTTCTCGCCCTGATGAATCAGTTTTCGGTTGAATCGGGTCGAGTCATTTGAAGTCATTTAAGGTCAAGCTGCAAGTCGAACTTGTGTCTGGGTTATGTGTGTGTTCAGTGTGCCTTGAGTCCCATACTTATATCTACTTGATCACTCCAATCTGTCCCCTAATTTGTGCAGTTTGGAGTGATATGCTATGCTGTTCTCTAATAACTATCTTAAAAAGAACTATGCTTTTGCTTTCATTCATACAGATTAAAAAAAAAGTATGTCAACTGCGTTATGAACAGTACCAGATCTCAATTTATTTATCTGTTTACAATTATAACGATAAAAATAAAAAAATAGCTCCTGGATCTATTCATCTGTCCTTCAACAGACACACAGGACTCCACACACACACACACAGGACTCCACACACACACACAGGACTACACACACACACACAGGACTCCACACACACACACACACACACAGGCCTCCACACACACACACACAGGCCTCCACAGACGCGTCGTTGTTCTTGCTATACTTTCTAGTCCGATTTGAGTCCACAGTTGCCAGGTGGTGCTCTTGTAGCGTAGTGACCAAAACATTGGAGGGTGTGCAGATGTCCGCACAGAGCCTTGCGTCCACCCTCCGATGACGAAATATACGCCACTCACACCCCAGCTGACCCTCGCAGAGTATGGCTGTGGTCGGATAGTCTCTTTTGCTTAGGGAGACTCCTAAAAGTGAAATTGGCAGCCATGATAAGCTGGTTAGGTTCTGGTTAAGACCCGCGTTAATACCCCCCGCTGTGGTTAAGACCCGCGTTAATACCCCCCGCTGTCGCATAATTAGTAGCCTAGTGTAAGTGCAATCGAATTCTCTTAGCACTGTGGTTGTCTTTTCCTAAGTTCTTATTAAATATCTTTCCTTGTCCTCATGACAAATTCCATTGAGGTCAAGAAAAAAGTGGTTAGGAAAGGACGTAGGACATCATGTTTTGACGATCCGACTGCAGCCAAACATGAAGCTGTAAGGCCTAGGTGGAAGAGGGACGTGCGCAAAGGCGTCTCCAATCTGTTAGGATATAAAAAGTGAAAAAATAAGAGAGAACAGAGCCAAGCCGTAGAAAAGGCTAAATAGTTGGTCACCCAATTTTCCCCATATAAAAGCATTTATTGATTGAGCATCCTTTGGTGTCCATGAACAAGTACCTAGCCAGCTAACATAACCACTATGGCTGAGTCACAGCCGTAATGATCGAAGTAACTAGCTAGCTACGTTGAAGTGCCGGGGTGGTGTGCGTTTCTCTTACATATTTGTAGGTTAACAATTTTGGTCCAAATTTAAGTCATTTTTGCAATTGCTAGCTACCTACATGCTAAATAGCTAACGTTACTTCAGAGATCAGGTCTGCCCACGTCATGCACAGATTCCCTCAACCCATCTCCTAGCTGAAGGAGAAGGAAATGAGCAGTATTTCATAAATATATATATATATATATATATTGAGAATATTTTTTACAGAGCAAGCCATGTGGCTAAAGGACAAAACAAAGTCTTGTGTCCATCCATTGTAATGTATATAGCTACTTACACACTATACTCACTACCCTTATTGAGCTTGCAATTCTTCTGCAGATTTAGTGTTATCTTCATTTAATTTAATAAGTTAAATTAAACTAAAGAATTATATTCTTTCACCTTTTTCCCAAATGTCCAGTGGCGCCCCTGTCTGGTGGGAGATAACGAGTTAATTGACTAAAGCGAGCCTTGAAGGCTGCGGATAAACGATGAAGAGCGAGGCACAGGCGAGGCTAGATGAGGGGGAGAAGAGTAACATCCTATTCCTGACCATTTGGGACAGAGCAAGGTAAAAGGGAATGAAATGATGAGAGCCATTTTCAACTTTAATATATCCCTGTTTCAACTACTGAACAACTAACCCACTGTAGCATATATATTTATATTTATATATTTATCCCTGCACTTCTCGCACTCTCCACTTCTTCTTTGCACTACTGTTGTGCAACATTTCACAGCTACTGTATATAGCCATTCCGCCTTGTACATACTTTCTTAAACTCCTTAGTCCATTGCACTGTTTGTTTGTTTGTATTGTATTGTATTGTATTGTATTGTGTTGTATATTTTGTGTAAGCACACTGAGAGTCACTTTACCAAGTCAAATTCCTTGTTTGTGCAAATTTACTTGGCCAATAAAACCTGATTCCGATTCTGATTCTGAACTTTAATATATCCCTGGTTAAAAAGCCCCCCTCAGCTCCCGAAGTTCATTTTCATCAGAACTCCCTTTAGCCTTCTCATGAAATATCAAAGCCGATATGAACCGTGTCCGAAAAGAAAGAACAAAAAGAAAGACAGAGAAACGGAGGGAAAGAAAAAATCGCCTCTCTCTTTCTTTTCTCGCCCATTCCTTTCAATTAGTGGCGCTGATGTCGTTTGTGCGCGCCGCCTCTGATCCCACAGTGAGCGGGGGGAGTTACGCTAACTAGCGCACACACACACACACACCACACACACACACACATACACACACACAACACACACACACACAGACAGGCGGGGCTGGGAGCGCTGGGAGTGATGCCCGTGGATTCCAGGCCCGGAACCTTGGTGCTGACGCACTGGCCTGGCTTCTCGAGCTGTATGCATTCCCGCCGGATCAAGGTCACAAAGACTCTAACACACCGGCCCGCCTCAGACGCACGGGGGGGGGGGGGGAGTTACGCTAACTAGCCACACCACACACACACACACACACACACACACACACACACACACACCACACACACCCACACCACAACCACACGCACACACACACACACACCACACACACCACACCACACACACACACACACACACACACACACCACACACACACACACACACCACACACACAAACACCCACGCACGCATTCTTAAACTCAAACTTTGATCTCCGGTGTCAAAGCACACTCAGCACACACTATATCATGATGAGTATTCAAGTCAGCCGGATGACTGCAGCCATGTCAAGAAGGCAAACAATACATTACATTTCTTGTCATCCAATCAGAGAGGGCGACAAAAACGTGCAGTGCCTGCCTGAACGCTTTCAGAATTTGACACGCAGGTGACATGGTCTGCGCTGCACAAGCAGGGAGACATTTAGTCACTTTTATGTCAGTGTTGTTGAGTAGCTCTTGGTGCCTGCACTATACAATGAGCCTTTACACTGAACCAGAGGAGACAGATGAGACATACATCTTTTACTAGCCATGAAAGCCTTCGTGTTCTGATACGATCTGATCAGGTTCTGATACGATATTGATCATTATTTAACTCCATGTATTGCTCTTGCTGCTTGCTTTTATTGATTTTATGTAAAGCACTTTGAACTGCAACTCTTGTACGAAACGTGCTATATAAATAAAGTCTTACTTACTTACTTACTTACATGTGTCTTAAGCACGCATGGGCACAGCGCTCAGCACACACTCTACATGACAGCATGTAAGGGATAATGTATAGTCTGACGGTCAGTATAGGGATAATGTATAGTCTGACGGCATGTAAGGGATAATGTATAGTCTGACGGCATGTAAGGGATAATGTATAGTCTGACGGCATGTAAGGGATAATGTATAGTCTGACGGCATGTAAGGGATAATGTATAGTCTGACGGTCAGTATAGGGATAATGTATAGTCTGACGGTCAGTATAGGGATAATGTATAGTCTGACGGTCAGTATAGGGAAATAAATCCTGACTGGACGAACAGCATCCCGACGCGGAGTAGAATATCTCTTTTTAAGTGATTTTATTGCCATTTCATGACTTCCGCTGGGGAAAAAATAGTTCTTCACACAAATAGAACGTTTAACTTGCTGACTTCAAGTTACACTGTATTTCCTTTACGGAAATACGACCACTTGCGGAATGATAAGAAGGATATGAAATAGAAGCACAAAACCAGTTGCCAATGGCAGTGGTCATTCATTTTTTTGCAGAGGTCATTATAAAGAAATATCAGAACTCTGAACATTGAGATGGCCCATGTACATGATCAAACATGAGTACACGTGCACACACACCCACACGAACACACACACACACACACACATGCACACACACACACACACACACACACGCACACACACCCAAACCCACACGAACACACACACACACACACACACACACACCCACACGAACACACACACACACACACACACACACACACACACACCCACACGAACACACACACACACACACACACACACACACACACACACACACACACACACACACACACACACAGCTGGTTTACTCACCTGCAGGCCTTCAGGAGGGGCTTGGCGGCGGGGAAGAGTTCAGCTAGTGTGGTGTAACACGGGATGGCGACAGCATTGTAGAAGCCCACCTGCCAATGGTGCGTTCAAGACGGAAAACACATTACTGCAGGGACATTTACAGGGCATGATGAAAAGGCTTTCCACAAACCAGATGGAAAAACATAGAGTGACCCCCCCCTGCTGACGTTAGTATGATCAAAACATAGTGTGACCCCCCCCTGCTGACGTTAGTATGATCAAAACATAGTGTGACCCCCCCTGCTGACGTTAGTATGATCATTAGGCGGACCCCGAGAGGAAACCTAAAGATGGGAGGGGGGGGTAATTAGGCTGTTCACTGACACAGGAATTGCAACGGAAAACTGGGAGATGTGTGGGAGAGCCAAAACTGTCTAGTATGGATGAAATGACTAGATGGTTGTGAAAGCTCTCAGATCTGAGATCAGATGACACGTCTAAAATGTGTGTTCTTCGGTCTCCATTGCATGGAATTAAGGCATAATATTTAAAATACTATTACAAAAAATATTAAAATACTATTACAAAAAATATTAAAATACTATTACAAAAAATATTAAAAAACACAAAAATAATCATATAGATAATCTGTCTGATGTCTTTATCCCTCACTAATTTGTTTTCTAGTATATGTGGATTTAAAGTGGGGTTTAAATCTCCACCACAAAATCATCATTCTGACGCAGTCATTTTGACACCAACTGTCCTGGAGGGACTGCGTACGTGTGTAACACCTACAGTATGCTCCTCCACAGAGACAGGCAGCAGCAGCAGCTGTGTGTGTGTGTGTGTGTGTGTGTGTATGTGTGTGTGTGTGTGTGGTGTGTGGTGTGTGGTGTGTGTGTGTGTGTGTGTGTGTGGTGTGTGGTGTGTGGTGTGTGGTGTGGTGTGGTGTGGTGTGGTGTGGTGTGGTGCGGTGTGTGCGTGTGCGTGTGCGTGCGTGTGTGTGTGGGGTGTGTGTGTGTGTGGTGTGTGTGTGTGCGTGTGTGTGTGTGTGTGTGTGTTTACCTGTCCCTGAGGGACCTCATCCTTCTTGTCTCTGTCCATCATGGGGATGGGCTGCATTCCTGTCTTCTTCATCTCGTCGCCCTGGGAGATAGAGAGAACCAGGGGGTGAAAGGTTAAAGGTCGAAGGTGCTCCACCATTAGGAAGAGACCCACAGAGACCCACATGTGCTACAGTGGTGCATGGAAGGCCTTTTCAGTTGAATATCTTCTTTAATGATATAATTATATTATCTTTAATATCTTCTACTCAAACAAAGGCCTACAGTAATAGTAAAGAATACTGAAGAATGATCATCGGGGCTGGTAAAGTATGAGTTAGTGTGGTTGAGTTTACAGGCAGAAGGCTGCAGAAGTACTTTATATAAAGTCCAATGAGCAATGAGATGGTTAGGAGATGGTGATTAAAAAACCCTTTCCAATTCTATGGTTTCAACAGGCCAAATGCACACGAACACAAAACATTTGTTATATTTGTCGAATATTAAAAAATACAATAAAAAAACTGCATCATTCTTGTGAGAATGGCCAGCCGTGATTCTCCAATAATCCATTCAGACACTCATAATAATGAGAGCTGTGATTCTGACACACAGCGTGATGCCGGTGAAGACGACTCTGTGAGGCGTACCTCAGCCCAGAACTCGGCGTAGATGTCGTTGGCCGTGATCCGTGTGACGGGCCACAGCTTGGTCACAGAGCAGAGGTCACAGGCCGTCATCATCAGGCCAATCACGCGGTCTCTACAGATGATAGACACCATTTTAGACCAATCATACAGCCTCCACAGAATACAGAGTAAAGCAACCACACACCCAATAATCAAATTATCCACATTCAAGCATATATTGTGTAGGTATACAACCCATGTATTTATTTCACTGTATTTATCCACATTCAAGCATATATTGTGTAGGTATACACTCCCTATAATCTACTTGACACGTTTCCCACTGGGAGTGCAGACAAAATGTGTGTAATGTTAGCAAATGGAATTACACAGTTTTCCAATTCATTAGACTTAATAAAGAGCTGGTGTCTGATGTTGATTTAATGTGGATTTTAATTAAGCTGCATAACTTGCTAGACTGAGAAAATGACTATGGCAAGACATGCATAAACCATGTTGTTGAAAAAAGTGTTAAACTAAACAAAAAAAGACACTTGTCTACCACAATTCCTTTGACATATAACTATCAGAGACCATCTAAAATGACAACTCTGCTCTGGCTTTTTTTTGTTAAACAGGTGTTTCAGACAGAGAACATTCCTGATGCACAGAGGCGTGGAAGTGGAGCCTAGCGACCTGCCGTGACCTGCCGTGACCTCTGACCTGTGCGCGTGGTTGTTGAAGTCCAGCGCCCCCGTGGTGTGCAGCTCGGCCAGCTGCTTGCGGTTGCTGAAGTACAGGGCAAGGTCGGTGGCGATGATGGCCTTGCGGATGATCTCGAGGACCTGCTCGTACTCGCTGGAAGTCAAGTTGGAGAAAATATTGTGCCCTTCCAGCTATGGGAAACAAAGAGATCAATAAAAAAGCAAATGCTCCACTTATGAGGCGTCCGGCTCAGCTAGACTGCAGCGTCATAGCTGAAGGGGTCCTCAGCGAGGAAGAGGGGGGGGGGGGGGGGGCACAGGGAAGGGGTTGGGGGGGGGGGGGGGGGGGTCACAGGGAAGGGGGGGGGGGGGGGGGGGTCACAGGGAAGGGGTTGGGGGGGGGGGGGCAGTCCTGTGTCAGGTCAGTGAACTCGTTGGCGAGACATTGTGAGAAACTGTCAGCGTGAAACAGTCCGTGTCGAAAGCCCCTCTCACGGCTTGTCCAAAAACGACAGTTTTAACCGCCGAAAGGAGGTGCGGTTAGCATACTTTTAGGCTAACGTTTCAAAGTCGTGCCAGATTTGATATTAATATCTGCCGTTTTTCGCCGGACCACGCACAGATCTTAAGAGAGATTGTGGTTAGAAGACTATGGTGTCGCTTTTCAACCCAACCCGGCTCCCAATGAACACTAGGTTTAGTTTTCCGGAAAATTCTAACAAATATGTTGACTTTGTAATGGATTTTGGGGAGCACCCCTATCCCTCAGGAAGGCTCACAGCCCGAAGGGATTTTGCTATAAGAGGCTTGCCTGACTGTAGAAGAAAACCCATGTGTGTGTGTCTGTGTGTGTGTGTGTGTGTATGCCTTCTGTCTGAGTATGGGCAATCAAAATTCATATATCCAAAGGAAAGTCCCTAAATTCACAGTCAGATATGACAGGAGAACAGAGAGTGAGGAAAGGAAACAGACAGGGCCACTTTGACTAAAAGAGCAGAACAGAGAAATATAGAGAGCAAAAAAGACTGAGAGGAAAATGGAGAGAGAGAGAGAGAGGGAGAGAGAGAGAGAGAGAGAGAGAGAGTAGAGGGAAAGCAAGAAAGACTGAGAGGAAAATGGTGAGAGAGAGAGAGAGCCTTTTCAGGGAGAGTGGAGGGAGAGCAAGAAAGACTGAGAGGAAAACAGAGAGAGAGAGAGAGAGAGAGAGAGCGAGAGTAGAGGTGAAGGCATCATATAAGGGATCTCTACCTGCAGGATGGACACGGTCTGGGAGAAGTGGTGCTGCTCCATGGTGGAGGTGGAGTAGAGGGCGGCCAGCGGGTGGTCGAACTTCTGCAGGTAGCTGTTGGAGTAGCCCCGGTGGTCCAGGTCATGACACAGACACGCTATCAGCAGGCCCTTCCTCTGGGGGTGGGAAAGAGAGGGAGAGAGAGAGACACGCTATCAGCAGGCCCTTCCTCTGGGGGGGGTGTGAAAGAGAGGGAGAGAGAGAGACACAGAGTCAGAGAGAGGAAGAGAGAGAGAGACAGAGTCAGAGAGAGGAAGAGAGAGAGACACGCTATCAGCAGGCCCTTCCTCTGGGTGTGTGTGAAAGAGAGGGAGTCACAGAGTCAGAGAGAGGAAGAGAGAGAGAGACAGAGTCAGAGAGAGGAAGAGAGAGAGAGAGACAGAGTCAAAGAGAGGAAGAGAGAGAGAGACAGAGTCAGAGAGAGGGAGAGGAAGAGAGAGAGACAGGCTATCAGCAGGCCCTTCCCCTGTGTGTGTGAAAGAGAGGGAGAGAGAGAGTCAGAGAGAGGGAGAGAGAGAGAGAGAGAGAGAGACAGAGTCAGAGAGAGGAAGAGAGAGAGAGAGAGAGACAGAGTCAAAGAGAGGAAGAGAGAGAGAGACAGAGTCAGAGAGAGGGAGAGGAAGAGAGAGAGACAGGCTATCAGCAGGCCCTTCCCCTGTGTGTGTGAAAGAGAGGGAGAGAGAGAGAGGCTATCAGCAGGCCTTTCCAAGCACACACACACACACACACGCACGCACGCACGCACACACTGTGTGTGTGAAAGAGAGGGAGTCACAGTCAGAGAGAGGAAGAGAGAGAGACAGAGTGGGAGACAATTGAGAAAGGGAGTTAGAGTGAGACAGTGAGAGAAGAAGAGATAGTGTCAGAATGAAAGAGAGAAAGAGAAAGAAAGAGAGAGAGAGAAAACCAAGGTCGAAGCACGACTTCAGTTGAAGTTGAGTTCATCTGACTGCCTGAAAATGTTTTCCATGTGTATAACATATCTCCGACGGTTTCTAGCACTGGAAGATAGAAATCTGAGTTCTCACCTCCAGCTCGGTGAAGATGCCGGAGACCTTCTGCAGGATGGCGTACATGCAGTGCGCCACCGTCACCGCGTGCTTCCAGTTGTGGTACGGCACGCGCCGGTAGTTCTTCCGCACGGACATGGTGAAGCGGCACAGTTTCTCCAGCTCGAAGCTGTAAGTGGGGGAGACTGACAATGAGAAGGGTGTGGGGCCTGAACTGCTTCCATCTGTGATCAAATACCAACAGATGTTTAATTTACTCCGCTCGCTCACTAGTTATTCAAATGTTCTACAGCGAACTGAACGTTTCTGATAGGTGAAAATTCACCCTAGTTACCTCAGGACTCCGGAGCTGCATATAAGTATATTTATTAGACAGACAACAATTGCAATCGGGCTCACTCCCAGCACAAGGCTGAAAGTGAAGCCATGATAAACACATCGCACAAGGTTTATATAGACAGAAGTTGAGCGTTCAGCAGGGAAAACCACGTGGTGGATTTCTGATGTCCGAGGCAAGGATGGAAGTTTTGCAAGGTCGGAAGAAGCACAGTTCGAACCTTCTTATCACCTCTGGTCTAAACATGCTCTTGTACATATGCAGACTAAGTGGCACCTAATATTCTAAGTTACACACACGCAGAAACACAGAAAAGCCATGTTCCTGCATACATAAGTACATGATTCATATAAGGTAATTAATAATACAAGGCACTTGATTATTATATTCTTAAGTCAATAACAGTGTTTGGAAATTATCTCCATCAGTTTCCCCTTCAGGTCTATGACAATTTTCCAAAGCCTTGTTTTCCAGAGGGATATGTTAGAAATAAAATGGGGTTTTATGCCCGGCTTAATGAAACTGATATTACATACACACCTGGATTAACGGCGCAAAGAGCACCTAAAGGCCATCTTGCATACCTGGTTTTCCCACAGGAGTTGTGGATCATGTGCACAAAGACCGCGGGCCAGAACTCCTCGAAGGGGCTGATGTCAAAGTGGTACCTGGGGGAGAGAGGCAGCAGAACAGGCTGATCTTTATCTTTTCACCCACTCTGAGACTCCAACAGCAATGGTCCAAACATCACACACGCACACACGCACGCACACATGCACACACACCTATGAGGGGCCGTGAGGGACATTATTCAGAATACCCTCTCACACACACAACTGAAAAGCTCTCACACACACATATGAAATGCTCTCACACACACTACTGAAAAACTATACGCTCACACACACAACTGAAATGCTCTCTCACACACATATGAAATGCTCTCACACACACTACTGAAAATTGATACGCTCACACACACAACTGAAATGCTCTCACACACACATATGAAATGCTCTCACACACACTACTGAAAAGCTATACGCTCACACACACTACTGAAATGCTCTCACACACACTACTGAAAAGCTCTCACACACACATATGAAAAGCTCTCACACACACTACTGAAATGCTCTCACACACACTACTGAAATGCTCTCACACACACTACTGAAAAGCTCTCACACACACATATGAAAAGCTCTCACACACACATATGAAAAGCTCTCATACACACATATGAAAAGCTCTCATACACACATATGAAAAGTTTTTATTTGGTTTTATTTATAGTTTTCTTAACTCCAATATCTTCAAGCCTCTTAATGTACAAGGACAGCTCAGAAAGTTTAAACATATGAGTTCCTTTTTTAATAGCTACATTCTTCCATGTACTCGATAAGCTCGACAAATGCTATTGACTTTTGACATTTTTCATCGTCACATTTGTCAATTTATAACAGCACATTCCTCATATGATCAGGTTTGATGTGCGAAAAGATGAAAAGACACGCTCAATCTGCGCCAATTTTACCGTTTTTCTGCGGTAGCTTACTGGTACTGAAATGCGCCTTTGTTGGTGCTATGGTAATGATGTTGAAGCAAATCTTTAATAAAATATTACAGTAGGCTACTTATACATATAAAAGATACAAATGCAAATATGGTTTTAAAACAAACAAGAAAACACAAACATGCGTAAATAACTGCTTGATTTAGGTCAAAACTTAATATCTCATTAAAACAAAAAAATTAGCAGTTTCACTTGGGCACCCCTTCTAATATCTTTTAGTAGGATATAAGCTAATTGTGTGCCAAATTTCATGCTTTTATCACTCTTGTCACGATCGAGTTGTTAAGCCAACTTGGCCTTCTGATGACAGCTTCTAACCATGGTTACTGTTGCTAACGAACTCAGACAAACAAACATGCGACAAAGTAATTTGCTATGGAGTAATGCTGGGAGCGTTGCTCTCTATCCATTGAATAGGGAATGTATTTCACGTATGTGTAGAACATATTTAGAATCGCTGACCTTACATAAAACGGCAGTGAAAAAGCCCAGAGACAGGAGGTAAACAGTACCTCTGCCTCAATGAGGGGGTCGTATGAGAACATGTCAGCATGCTAACGTTATACTTATTAGCAGCGAGGCTAGCTAGCTACTATGTGTTCCAATGGGTTTTTGGTCTAAGCGTTAGCAGCAACCTAACAATAACGGTTGACAGCTTCAGTTAAGACCTACAATACTTTGCAACACTGGTGTAGCACATGAACAACTAACCGAGCCGATGTAGACACATAAAAAGTCGTGTAGATAGCTTTATTCACATCAAATATTTCCCATTAACAGGCTCCCGAGACGCCGCCATCTTGGTTCGATTTTTTTGATAACTCCCGCCCCTAGGCTTACAGATCACACACACGCCGAACTGATTGGCTCTCATTCCGTTTTCCCATTCCACCTTCCGTTTCAAGTGAAATACCTTCCGTTTCAAGTGAAATACCTTCCGTTTCAAGTGAAATGCCTTCCGTTTACACTGAAATTCAGGGACATTATTCAGAATACCCTCTCACACACACATATGAAAAGCTCTCACACACACATATGAAATGCTCTCACACACACTACTGAAAAGCTCTCACACACACTACTGAAAAGCTCTCATACACACAGAGCTTTTCATATGTGTGTATGAGAGCTTTTCATATGTGTGTGTGAGAGCTTTTCAGTAGTGTGTGTGAGAGCATTTCAGTAGTGTGTGTGAGAGCTTTTCATATGTGTGTGTGAGAGCTTTTCAGTAGTGTGTGTGAGAGCATTTCAGTTGTGTGTGTGAGCGTATAGCTTTTCAGTAGTGTGTGTGAGAGCATTTCAGTAGTGTGTGTGAGAGCATTTTAGTTGTGTGTGTGAGCGTATCGATTTTCATATGTGTGTGTGAGAGCATTTCATATGTGTGTGTGAGAGCATTTCAGTTGTGTGTGTGTGAGTGTACAGTTTTTCATATGTGTGTGTGAGAGCATTTCATATGTGTGTGAGAGAGCATTTCAGTTGTGTGTGTGAGCGTATAGTTTTTCAGTAGTGTGTGTGAGAGCATTTCATATGTGTGTGTGAGAGCATTTCAGTTGTGTGTGTGAGCGTATAGTTTTTCAGTAGTGTGTGTGAGAGCATTTCATATGTGTGTGTGAGAGCTTTTCAGTTGTGTGTGTGAGAGGGTATTCTGAATAATGTCCCTCACGGCCCCTCATACACACACACGCACGCACGCGCACGCACGCACGCACACACGCACGCACGCACGCACGCACGCAAGCACACATGCACACGCACGCACGCACGCACGCACGCAAGCACGCACGCACACACACGCGCACACGCACGCACGCACGCAAGCACGCACGCACGCACACACACGCACGCACACATGCACACACACACGCACGCACACATGCACACACACGCACGCACGCACGCACGCACGCAAGCACAGACGCACACACACACACACACATACACACACACACACACACACACACACACACACCTGATATTGACCACATGAAGCAATCATACAGAAACTGGGCTTGTGTGCACCTTACAAAAACACAGCCAGAAAGATATTTTGAAGACGAAAAAAACGCTGAGTTTCCATGGCCTGAGCCAATTCCTCCGCTTTCAGAGTTGTTTGTACACTCATTCCCAACCCAGACTTGAGTTGACATTGTGGTTACGATTGTACACATTGAGGCAGACAGAAAAGAGTCCAGTGCCTTCTGAGGTGAGGAGAGGAGAGGACTCAAACTTCACATCTGAACCCCCATCTTAAGGACACACACGCTGTGATCACGGCACCAGGTGATGTCATCATGACTCACATGTTGACGTCTGTTGATCTGTGTTTCAAACCCAGAGATGATTCCATTCCCCTCTCACTCTCTACCTCTCCCTCACGTTACCGCTCTAAAAGACCACAGGGCTCAGACCATTCTGGAAATATAGTGTGTCAGTATCAAGCTGTCTCAGGGGTCATAGTCATTAGGTTTGACCGGAGCTTGTGTGGATGTCTCACCTCTAGGCATGACGTAATGAACTGAGAAGGGTCAGGGGTCTGAGGGTCAGTTCATGCTGCTGTGGCCATAGATATATAAAAAGGCTAGATGTCTCGTCCAACGGAGTTGGTTTCTTACAAATGTTATTAACGTGGTTATAATTCGGGATGCTTTTTGGATATTTTTAAGAAAATAACATAATTATTCATAAGTATGCGGTGTCATAACTACATCTCTGACGTTTATAACAAACAAACCCGTTTAAAAATCGGTTGAAAATTGAGCAAGTTATGGTTATTTAAAAAGTACATACCACTACCAACACAATGTTATGGGTGAGCGAGCTGCCTGGGGCAAGATGGCCGTCATGTGCGGACGTTCGACTTCGTTGGCTGGCAACGCGGACGAGACATCTAGCCTTTATATATATCTATGGCTGTGGCCTCTGCCCTGACTGGCACAGAAGAACCCCTCACACAGTAGCTGACTGCTTCCAGGTCAGTACAGTGGCAACAGAACAACCCCTCACACAGCAGCTGACTGCTTCCAGGTCAGTACAGTGGCAACAGAACGACCCCTCACACAACAGCTGACTGCTTCCAGGTCAGTACAGTGGCAACAGAACGACCCCTCACACAGCAGCTGACTGCTTCCAGGTCAGTACAGTGGCAACAGAAACTACAAATAAAGCCAGAAACAATACCCTACAGCAGTGCCTGTTTGCCAAAGGCAGGTGTCTGCGTATTTATCAAGGTGTGAAATGTACAGTACGTGCTGGATAGCTTAAGGCGAGGCTCAACGGCTGGTCAAATCAGAATGTGGTGAAGTTGTAATACGAAGGAATTTGTAGGGCAAACTTCTATTCATTCTAAAGACCTACGTGGACTGTAAAGTCTGCTGCCATACAGTGACTTTTGTTTTTCTTTGACTTGCGCAGACATTGCTATTAAAGCTGACATACTGTGTTCAACTTCTGTGATACTTCTGAGTGCTGTGTGCTGTGTGCTGTGTGTGTGTGTGTGTGTGTGTGTGTGTGTGTATCAGACCCCATCCTGTGAGGGGAGAGTGTTTAACTTGTGTGATACTTCTGAGTGCTGTGTGTGTGTGTGTGTGTGTGTGTCAGACCCCGTCCTGTGAGGGGAGAGTGGATATGGTGGCGGTGGTGGTGGTGGCAGCAGCAGTACATGGGTTAGGGTTAGGGTTAGGGTGTGTGTGTGTGTGTGTGTGTGTGTGTGTGTGCACTCACACTTCAATCTTCTTGTACATGGGTTAGGGTGTGTGTGTGTGTGTGTGTGTGTGTGTGTGTGTGTGTGTGTGTGTGTGTGTGTGTGTGTGTGTGTGCACACTCACACTTCGATCTCCTTGTACATGGGCGTGGGGAAGTTGAGCTGTGCCAGAGACTTCCACTCCTCCGAGGTGCAGATGCTGTGATAGGACAGCTTCTCCATCGTCACCCTGTAGATGCACTCCGAGTGACGAATACGATGGTACATCTGAGGAGAGGAGAGAGGAGAGGAGAGGAGAGGAGAGGAGGAGAGAGGAGGAGAGGAGATGAGAGGAGAGGAGAGGAGAGGGGAGGAGAGGAGAGGAGAGGGGAGGGGAGGGGAGGAGAGGAGAGGACAGGAGGAGAGGAGAGGAGAGGGGAGGAGGAGAGGAGAGGAGAGGAGAGGGGAGGAGAGGAGAGGAGAGGAGGAGAGGAGAGGGGAGGAGAGGGAGAGGAACAGATGACAAGAGAACAGAAGGGAGGAGAAGAGAATAGAGGAGAGGAGATGTTGAAAAGTTGAGAGAATATGACAGCAGAAAAGACAAGAGTAGAGAAGAAAAGAAGAGACGAGACGAGAGGGGAAGAGAGGACAGAAGAGAAGAGAGGATTCATCACTTAGTCAGGTCAGCCAACAGAGAAACAGGCCGATAAACAGACCAACAAGGAGACAGAGGTGTGTGTGTGAGCAACAAGGAGACAGAGATGTGTGTGTGAGCAACAAGGA
>NC_045164.1:27250980-27253480 GCF_900700415.2 Clupea harengus
TATGTGTGTGTGTGTGTGTGTGTGTGCGTGCGTGCGTGCGTGCGTGTGTGTGTGAGAGAGCGAGTGTGTGTGTGTGTATGAGAGAGAGCGAGTGTGTTTACCACTGATTAAATCTGATAACACTGATGACATCAGCACCAGGAGACACAGGGAGCCAAGAGAGATTTACGAGGAGCAGAAGCTCAGTTAATGTGTGGCGGTGATAAGAGGCTGAGTCCTCATCTTAATGGGCCCTGCTGCTGCTGCCACGGGGACATGGCTGTTTCTCAGGCCGTAGACCGTTACTCTCGGGTGCGGATGTGTGTCTGTTATTTAATCTGCAGACGTGAAGAGTCGTGTCAGCGTCTCAGGGCCATAGCTAAGGACCGGGAGAACTAGATGTGTGCAGATACCTTTAAGGACCGGGAGAACTAGATGTGTGCAGAACCCTTAGCCCATGTGTGCAGATACCTTCAAGGACCTGGAGAACTAGATGTGTGCAGATACCTTTAAGGACCTGGAGAACCAGATGTGTGCAGATACCTTTAAGGACCTGGAGAACTAGATCACTACAGAACCCTTAGCCCATGTGTGCACATACCTTTCCTTTTTGCTACTTGGCAGGATTGTGAACTGATTTTTATTGTATCAATTTTATGGAAAATAATGAAAAATACTGGTAATACAAATATAATACTAATTTTCAACATAAAGAGAACAGTGCTAATTCATTAATTTAACTTGGAATTTCATGACAACAGTTATTACTTCAGCCTCCTGAAGAGTCCACACTATTCAGAGTTCCTTCTGCTTTCTTTCACACACACACACACACACACACACACACACACACTCTGGTCTCAAGTCACACACACACACACACTGTGAGCAGGTCTCAAGTCAGCTGATGAAAGGCGGAGATCAAACAGGATCCCAGAGTCACATGCTCTCAGATGTCAAATATAAACACAGGATGGTCTGGGCTGGCTCCTCACGCTCTAGTTTCAGCACCGCGTGTGTGTGTCCTCTCCTACACACACACTCAGACCCAGCCCTTCACCACCGTGTGTGTGTCCTCTCCTACAAACACACTCAGACCCAGCCCTTCCCCACTGTGTGTGTCCCCTCTCCTGCACACACACTCTCAGACACCCAGGTCTTCTCCAGTCCAGTATGTCCTCTCCTACACACACACTCTCCCAGCCCTTCCCCACCACGTGTGTGTGTCCCCTCTCCTGCACACACACACTCAGAGACCCAGCCCTTCACCGCTGTGTGTGTGTCCCCTCTCCTGCACACACACTCCTCAGAGACCCAGCCCTTCTCCAGTCCAGTGTGTGTCCTCTCCTGCACACACACTCTCAGACACCCAGCCCTTCACCAGTCCAGTGCTGCAGGCTACTTCTGTGATAAGCACCTTGTGTGTGAGTGTGTGTGAGTGCATGTGTGTGTGTGAAGTGTGTGTGTGTGAGGTGAAGTGGTCCCACAGTGAAGGCATCCAGAGTGAGCTTCCCTTGGCTCTAATGTCACGCTGTGTGTATCGCCCAGCGGTGCAGTAGTTAACTGAAGGCTTCCTTAGCGCCTTTATCCTGTTAGCTCACGGACACACACACACACACACACACATACACACACACACACGCACAAACTCTTGCATCACAATCCAACTAACACACCCCTCCACCCAGCCCCCCCCCAGACACCCGGGGGACTCTTACTTTGACACGTCTAGGAGGAAGTCATTGAGCTCAGTCTGTTTGGCAAGGCCTCTGCAAACCTGGGAGTCAAAAACATAAAACACACACACACACACACACACACACACACACACACACACACAGACACACACACACACACACACACACACACACACACCCAGGCATGTGGACACACACACACACACACACACACACACACTTTAATGAGCTTTAATGTCAGTTCAGACAACATGTCCAGAATGCACGCAGCAATGCAAATAACACACTTTACAATTTTTCAATCGTCTTTTTTCATCTCTGATGTAACTTTTGCGGCTGAAACAAGCCCATGAGTGCGTCCCTGTGCGCCCGACTCCCGAATGCCCACGGGGAGAAGACGGAGCTAATAACACTGAGCGCTGCGCTGCGATGCCATCCTACAGCAAGGGGCATCTCTGGTACAGGGCTCCTGGCCTGCTGGCACGTCTAAGGCCCACTGGCTGAGTGGAGGAGGGGTAGCGCCAGGGGCAAGGGGTACGCCAGGGGCGAGGGCTGGCGCCAGGGGCAAGGGGTAGCGCCAGGGGCAAGGGGCGGCAGAGAGCTTAATGGCCGGAGTTATCATGGCACACTGGCCCTCCTGTCTCGTCACTTTAGTTTCTCCATTCCGGTGTCCTGCGAGCTTGAAGCCAGCGGGAGAGCGCAGGAGGATCTCCCATGGTGCATTGCAAAGGGCTCCGCCACGGACCAGCATGCCTTGGGGTATGAGGCCCCTGGTGGCTCCAGTTCAGCGCTGTGATAATTGGCCCTCAGGAGAGGAGCGTGTG
>NC_045164.1:27275980-27278480 GCF_900700415.2 Clupea harengus
GCCATTTTGTTAGAATGTGCATGCACCATCTCTCTCTCTAACTCCCTCAATCACCATCTGAACGTATACACGTACACATCGCGATTTAAGTGCTGCTTATATATTTTGCGTTAAAGGCCTATAGCCTGGATTCTACCCTCGAGATAAGAATCCATTGTCTACTCATTGCATTTGTGCCCATCCTCCAACTTAACTTGGCGCCTAAACCAGGCAAAGCTGGCCTCAGATCTGCACTCGCATCCGCTGACCACCCCCAATCTAGGTGATGCCCGGCGCACTATATTCATTCACGCATATACTATCTATCGCCTGTGCGCTTGCGCATAGCCTCTCCCTCTTTCTCCAGTTAGCGCGTAACCGCGCATACCTGCACACGCACGCACACACCCACTCACACACACACACACCCACACACACACACACAGACGAGGAGGATCTTATGCCCCCTCCTCTGTATGCCCAACTCCACTTTGTGCCTTGTTTCATGGTTATACTCAGTTGTTTATATGATTAGTATTAGATATTAATTACTGTTTGTTACCTTTAATAAATTGTTTATTTAGACTTAAACAATTGTCTTGTCTGTTGTTGTTCCAATATTCCACTGAAAGCCATTTTCCGCCAATCAAGTACTTCAAATGCCTTCACTTCTCTGGTTGTTCCATGAAGTGTTATAGACTTTGTAGTGATATTGTAGTATCAAATCAAATCAAATCAAACTTTATTTGTACGGCGCATTTCATACAAGGAAGTAACACAATGCGCCTCACAGTAGGAAAGAAAAGGGGGGGGGGGTTACACTTGTATAAAACACACAGATTTTCAAGAGATAAATGAATAAAATAAAATAAACGTACTAACCGCACTGCCACCGTAAAGGACTACTCAGCACGGTCATCGTCAAACTAAGCTGCTGGGGGGGGGGGGGGGTTACAAACACTTGTAAAGAGACACAGATAAGTAAATAAATAAATAAATGTTACATTAATGTTAAATAAATACATTTTACAAGTTACAAAACACTTATAAAAAGACACAGATTTTGCCAGAGATAAATGAACAGGAAATTACGTACTAACCGCACTGGCACCATAAAGGACTGCTCAGCACAGTTATCGTCAAACTAAGAGACAGCTGCTGGGGGGGGGGGGGGGTACAAATACTTGAAAAGAGACAGAAATAAGTAAATAAATAAATGTTCCATAAATGTTAAATACATTTTACAGTGAGTGATAAGCTAGATCAAAGAGGTATGTCTTAAGTGCATGTTTAAAGGTTTCAACCGTTTCGGCCATTCTTAGGTATTCTGGCAGAGTGTTCCAAAGGTTGGGGGCATAGAAACTAAAAGCTGCTTCCCCATGTCTCTTTGTCCTGGCTTTTGGAACTGTTAGAAGTTCAGTGCCGGAGGACCTCAGGGATCTACTGGGTGTGTACCTTGAGAGCATGTCTGTTATATATTCAGGTGCATGACTATGGAGTGATTTATAGACTAGTAGGAGAACCTTGAAATCTATTCTAAAACTAACAGGTAGCCAGTGCAGTGATTTTAATACTGGTGTGATGTGCGCTCTCCGTCTTGTTTTAGTGAGGACTCGCGCTGCTGCATTCTGTATTGTTTGTAGTTGACTAATGGCTTTTTTTGGTAGACCAGACAAAAGCGAGTTACAGTAGTCTAGCCTGCTCGTGATAAACGCGTGCATCAGTCTTTCGGTGTCAGCCTGAGCGAGAAACGGTTGCACCTTAGCAATGTTTCTTAAGTGATAAAAAGATGTTTTAATTATATTTTTGATATGGGTTTCAAAATTGAGATCTGAGTCAAGTATGACGCCTAGGTTTCTGGCTTGGTGCTTGGTGTTAAGTGCTAGTGTTTTTAAGTGTGCAGTTAGTTTCTCTCTCTCGTTTTTTCACCAATGACTAATACCTCTGTTTTATCTTGGTTTAGCTGGAGAAAGTTTTGTGACATCCATACATTTATATCAGAAATGCAATTTACCAAACAATCAATAGAGCTGTAGTTGTTGGGTGTTACAGAAATATAGAGCTGGGTGTCATCTGCATAGCTATGATAGTCGATGTTGTGCCTCCTAATTACACTACCAAGGGGTAGCATGTATAGACTGAAAAGTAAGGGCCCTAAAATGGATCCTTGAGGGACCCCACAGGTCATACAAATGTTTTTTGAGCTGTGGTCTCCGAGGGCGACAAAGTATTCCCGGCCAGTTAGATAGGTCCTAAACCAGTTTAGGACCGGACCAGTGAGGCCAACCCAATTTTCAAGTCTATCAATAAGGATATTGTGATCAACAGTATCAAAGGCTGCGCTCAGATCCAGAAGGGCCAAGACAGATAGTTTTTTGGAGTCAGCATTAATCCTGAGATCATTTACAACCTTGACTAATGCCGTTTCTGTGCTATGATTGGAGCGAAAACCAGATTGGAAGGTGTCAAATGCACAGTTAGCATCTAGGAAATTATTTAACTGTTTAAAGACAATTTTTTC
>NC_045164.1:27283480-27285980 GCF_900700415.2 Clupea harengus
CGTATCTGAGAACATGTGTGTGTGTATCTGAGAACATGCAGACCTATGGAGGAACACATGAGGATCTGTGTGTGTGTGTGTGTGTGTGTGTGTGTGTGTGTGTGTGTGTGTGTGTGTGTGTGTGTGTGTGTCTGAGAACATGTGGGCTCCCATGCAGACCTCTGGAGGAACACATGAGGATCTGAGTTACCCAGAGTGCCTTGCAGGAGTTTCTAGATTTTGTGGAAGGATGTTTTTGCATTGCAGAATAGTGTATTACTTCAGACCCGTATTAGCAACTTGTCACACACACACACACACACACACACACGCTCCCCACTGGGACTGTTAGAACACACACACACACACACACACACACACACACACACACACACACAAACACACCCCACTGGGACTGTTAGAACACACACACACACACACACACACACACACACACACACACACACACACACCCCACTGGGACTGTTAGAACACACACACACACACACATGCTTTACAAGTGCAGGGTGCTGGAATGGAGCGTCTCCCTTCTGCATTCACGGGTGGCTAAGTGTGTGTGTGTGTGTGTGTGTGTGTGTGTGTGTGTGTGTGTGTGAGAGCGGGCTAAGTGTTTATTGTGCCTCTGCTTCTCCAGGGAGGGGCCGGCCCCACAGAGATGGGAGTGTGTGTGTGTGTGTGTGGGGGGGGGGGAAGGATGCCTCGATTGCGTTTAATAGGCAATTAGATGGCTGAGAGCGGGCTAAGTGTGTGTGTGTGTGTGTGTGTGTGTGTGTGTGTGTGTGTGTGTGTGTGTGTGTGTGTGTGTGTGTGTGTGTGTGATGGCTGAGAGCGGCTAAGTGCTGCTGTTTACTGTCTTTGTTGTCAGGGCAAACAGCCATTTGCGACTGAAGCGCATCTCTAATGCACCCACTAGCATCACACACAGTGTGTTTACATGATGGTATAATTCGAATCTTTGCTCAGTCGGACTATCTTGGGGGCAATCTTTTGGGGCAAGTGCTATTATCCCAATATACATGGCAGTGAATAAATCGAATCATTGGCCGAAAGCATGTCATATCCGATACGATAGGTGGCGCTGTTTTCATTACAACTAGTGGTGATACAGCCCTTTCCGCTTGACCTCTTCACCACTACCAATAACAACAACAGTTGATTGAGCATGAATCGCGTCTATTCATCGGTCCAGAAATGCGTGTTGCCTCTTGGGTTGTTTGTTTGTTTGTTTCTGCCGGGCCGATGTGTTACATTATTCAAAGGTGAAAGATAAAAGGCGAGAGAAACGCACGCACATTCACACACGCGCGCAAATAATGGGTTACAGCCTAAACGCATTGCCCTTCTGCCAGTTGCATCAAATTGTTTTAAGTACTTCTTCGCTGTCGATTTCCAATCTGTGTGAATATTCATGAGAGCAAGTCCAGTCAGTCTTTCGTAGATAGATACAAGACCTTCAGGACGCAATGAATGTTTGGGTAGAAATTTGCCAAACTTTCCAGGGCTTGATAAAGTTCACTGCGTAACTCATTTAGCTGTTTCCAGCTCTGTATCTGCATCGCCAACGCTGGGCATTAGTTGTCTGTACTCCGATTTTATAGTTTCCCCATTGTAATAAATATGCGTTCATGATATATTTTTTTTCTTCTCGCGTAGCAGAAGATACGCACAGTGCGTACGGCTGCATGCGCCACTGGAACTCTGTGCAATTAATACAATACATAATAGGCTAATTGATACAATATCTCCTCGTTTGAGTGTGGTTGTTTGAGTGCAATGGGAGTGTATGATCGATGTTGTCTATAAAGGTATTTAGGTAAAGGTATTTACGGGAAAATATCTCGATCCACCTGTCACGTCTCTGTCTTTAGAGGGCAGCGCCAAATAACCGAACAAAACTCAGCTCACGCTTGCCTCACGGGCACAATACCAAATTTCATCATATTTGATGAAATGAAGGACAAATTAGTTGTGAATAGTATCACCGAGTTTGACAGGTATTGGTCAGGTAATAGCCGAGTGACAGCTGATTTGCTTTCTGATTTGACAGTACTTATTCGTGGTTTTTTTCAGCGCCAGATAACTGAACAAAACTAAACTCACGCGTGCCTCGCGGGCACAATACCAAATTTCATCATATTTGATAGAATGGACATATTAGTTGTGAATAGTATCACCGAGTTTGATATGTATTGGTCAGGTAATAGCCGAGTGACAGCTGATTTGCTTTCTGATTTGACAGTACTTATTCGTGGTTTTTTTCAGCGCCAGATAACTGAACAAAACTAAAACTCACGCGTGCCTCGCGGGCACAATACCCAAATTTCATCATATTTGATAGAATGAAGGACATATTAGTTGTGAATAGTATCACCGAGTTTGATAGGTATTGGTCAGGTAATAGTCGAGTGACAGCTGATTTGCTTTCTGATTTGACAGTACTTATTCATGGTTTTTTTCAGCGCCAGATAACTGAACAAAACTAAACTCACGCGTGCCTCGC
>NC_045164.1:27300980-27305980 GCF_900700415.2 Clupea harengus
GGTAACACTTCACTTAAACCCAGCATCCATAAAGCATATTAAACACATTCATTCATGCCTCATAATGATTGCCAAACATTGGTGTAACAACTTATACATAGTAATGTAACTGCACTCATAAAGTATTACGATGTTATGGCGTAAGCCCTTACAGCTTGAAGTATCAGAATGCATAGTAAAGCTTCTTTTGCCTCTTAATGCTGTTATACTAATAGTGTGTGGGGCATATACTACAACATCATAACGCTTTATGAGGGCAGTTATGTCTATTCATAGAGTTCTATAGACTTATGTCACACATTATGCATTTATAAATGTGTTTATAATCATTTATGGATTTTGAGTTTGAGTCAAATGTTAATTTTATTATGAGAATGTGTCTTAATGTTATGTTGTTTGTGAGACAGATCTCCTTTACTAATTTTTTTTTTCCTCAGTCACATTCCTCACTCTTTCACATATTTAAATAAAAAAGAGATTTAAGATAATTCAATAATTTCTCACTCTTTCACATATTTAAATAAAAAAGAGTCTTAAGATAATTCACTAATTCCTCACTCTTTCACATATTTAAATAAAAAAGAGTCTTAAGATAATTCACTAATTCCTCACTCTTTCACATATTTAAATAAAAAAGAGTCTTAAGATAATTCACTAATTCCTCACTCTTTCACATATTTAAATAAAAAAGAGTCTTAAGATAATTCACTAATTCCTCACTCTTTCACATATTTAAATAAAAAGAGATTTAAGATAATTCACTAATTCCTCACTCTTTCACATATTTAAATAAAAAAGAGTCTTAAGATAATTCACTAATTCCTCACTCTTTCACATATTTAAATAAAAAAGAGTTAAGATAATTCACTAATTCCTCACTCTTTCACATATTTAAATAAAAAAGAGTCTTAAGATAATTCACTAATTCCTCACTCTTTCACATATTTAAATAAAAAAGAGTCTTAAGATAATTCACTAATTCCTCACTCTTTCACATATTTAAATCAAAAGAGGAGCCAATAGGGAGGGACTAAAACACTCAAAAGTGGCGTCAGGTGCAGAATGTGGGGGTGGATCTTAAGTCCACTGTCTAGTCTAGTCTAGACCACACACACACACACACACACACACACACACACACACTGTCTATCTCCGTCCAATCAGACCTCTTGAGTAGACAACACAAGAAGCAGACCAGGGGAAGAACCACTCATACACACCATAGACAAACACACATATCTTTAAACAAAAACATGTACATTTCAGGCTGAAAACCACGTCACCAATTTTATCTTCCAGAACATCGTTACATATTAGGACATTTCAGGATTTGTGCCTGAAACCCACACACACACACACACAGGCAAGTCTAATGATTGATCATCAGAGGCTTTAAACACCGCTGTTAGTTACTTCTTTGCTGGCACACAGAGACAGAGCTACACACACACACACACACACCCACACACACACACACACACACACACACACACACACACACACACACACACACTCATACAGTATATAGATGTGCAAACACCAATTTGTACAAACAAACATTCATATTTTCACATTGGGAGGCAGAAAACACACACACACACACACACACACACACACACACAAACGCCCATGCAGACGCACACACACATGAACACACACACACATGAACACACACACTTACACACTCACACACACACACACACACACACACACACACACACACACACAAACGCCCATGCACACGCCCACACATGAACACACACACACACACACACACACACACACACACACACACACACACACACTGTGATTTCCATGGAAATGTGATTTGCATTATTTCCACTCTGGTGGCCCTGATCATTAGACGGAAGGTAAGGGCTGTAAAGGGTTGCCCAGGAGGAGATAAGGCATGGCCCTGTGTGTGTGTGTGTGTGTGTGTCCCTGTGTCCCTGGCGGTGTGTCCCTGGCTGTGTGTCCCTGGCGGTGTGTCTCTGTGTCCCTGGCTGTGTGTCCCTGTCTGTGTGTCCCTGTGTCCCTGGCTGTGAGTCCCTGGCTGTGTGTCTCTGTGTCCTTGTGTCCCTGGCTGTGTGTCTCTGTGTCTCTGTGTCCCTGTGTGTCGCTGGCTGTGTGTCGCTGGCTGTGTGTCCCTGGCTGCATGTCTCTGGCTGTGTGTCCCTGGCTGTGTGTCTCTGTGTCCCTGGCTGTGTCCCTGGCTGTGTGTCTCTGTGTCCCTGGCTGTGTCCCTGGCTGTGTGTCTCTGTGTCCCTGGCTGTGTGTCCCTGGCTGTGTGTCCCTGTGTCCCTGTGTCCTTGTGTCTCTGGCTGTGTGTCCTTGTGTCCCTGGCTGTGTGTCCTTGTGTCCCTGTGTCCTTGTGTCCCTGGCTGTGTGTCCCTGTGTCGCTGGCTGTGTGTCTCTGTGTCCCTGGCTGTGTGTCCCTGGCTGTGTGTCCTTGTGTCCCTGGCTGTGTGTCCCTGGCTGTGTGTCCCTGTGTCGCTGGCTGTGTCCCTGGCTGTGTGTCTCTGTGTCCCTGGCTGTGTGTCTCTGGCTGTGTGTCTCTGTGTCCCTGGCTGTGTCCCTGGCTGTGTCCCTGGCTGTGTGTCCTTGTGTCCCTGGCTGTGTGTCCTTGTGTCCCTGGCTGTGTGTCCCTGCGTCCCTGGCTGTGTGTCCTTGTGTCCCTGGCTGTGTGTCCTTGTGTCCCTGGCTGTGTGTCCCTGGCTGTGTGTTCTTGTGTCCCTGGCTGTGTGTCCCTGGCTGTGTGCGGTGCTATCATGTGCCTCCTGCCCCTCTCACGCGCTCCCTCTGCCCCCCCGCCGCGGAGCCCCACAGACACACAGGGCCAACTCATCCACAGTGATAACCTGTCAGAATAGATCCTTCGCCTCTAATGTGAAACCACTACCTGGAATGACTCACTATATGGGCCAGGTTAGGTAGAAACTACCATATGGACAATATACTATTCACCACACTGCTTGGTGTATGGAAAAGGGCATCTGTTTCATCCAGCCAGCCACTGCATCTGAATTTGCCATCTTAGACAAGCCAACATTTATTATAAAGAAGCCATCTTAGACAAGCCAACATTTATTATAAAGTAAAACAGGAATAATGCGATCACATGACTCCAATTCAGACATGACTGTTTTCCAAACTTACAGAATAACACATTTATATCTACTGCATGGATTTAAATTTAAAGATTTAACTTTTTAATATCTGTCCTGCAATCAAAAAGTATTTTTCTAGATTGAACCAGGAAAGGAAAGAATACTGCCTATTGAGCCAACGAAATCTACTTCTAAGTCTATTAATAAATATATTTCTATTTACTTGGGGTGTGGACCGTCTGACTAACTGTATTTGTCCTTCAAAGGCAGTTATACACGGAATCAGGATGCTCAGTAAAAGTGCTGTTAAGAAATAATAATCAATTGGTCACATGGTCAGCCATATTCATCACATCTGTATGATTTCCATCTACTGTTCTGATTTAGCTTAGCACGCAAAACTAGCAGTGAGTCGGTTAGCTTAGCACGCAAAACTAGCAGTGAGTCGGTTAGCTTAGCACGCCAAACTAGCAGTGAGTCGGTTAGCTTAGCACGCAAAACTAGCAGTGAGTCGGTTAGCTTAGCACGCAAAACTAGCAGTGAGTCGGTTAGCTTAGCACGCAAAACTAGCAGTGAGTCGGTTAGCTTAGCATACAAAACTACCAGTGAGTCGGTTAGCTTAGCACGCAAAACTAGCAGTGAGTCGGTTAGCTTAGCACGCAAAACTAGCAGTGAGTCAGAGGCCATCGGCCCACAACACCGGCTTACGTTAGCATCCAGGTATCAAGTAAGGTATCAAGTAGCCATTGCCATGGAAACCAAGACAAGGCGATCCCTCTTCCTCGCATTTGATCAGTGTCGCATATTCACGTGCAGCTAACCTCGGTGAAGCCCCGCGGCTGAACGTGCTGCTCTGATCTCCTACAAACACCTCTGCTGAAACCTCTTCAATGATTGCTGTCTTCCTTTGGTCTTTAAGGAGTTTCACATCATTTGCATTCTCACCACGTAGATAATACCATCTCCTCACCACACACACACACACACACACACACACACACACACACACACACACACACACACACTCACACACACATCTCCTCACCATGTAGATAAAACCATCTCCTCACCATGTAGGTAATACCATCTCCTCACCACACACACACACACACTCACACACACACACACACTCACACACACACACACACTCACACACACACATCTCCTCACCATGATGGCATCGGTGGTCATTGTCTTACATCTGAACTCATTATTACCTCAACTTCAACTCAGCCGATGTGTCAAGAGCAGCCATGTTTTAAAGAATCCCAGCGCTCTCATGGTACAGCGAATGTCAATGGCTCCTCACCTTGTAGATAAAACCATCTCCTCACCACACACACACACACACTCACACACACACACACACACACACACACACACACCCAGCGCTCTCATGGTACAGCTAATGTCAATAGGGTGTCCGTTCAGCCCTCTTGTTTCTGCACTAAGATGATGATTCAGCAGAGAAGGTCAGACTTCCACAGACCTCCTCTTTTCCGTTTACATCTGCCTGAGACTGAAGCTTTCAGCCACGGGCCTCCATCAACCCTGTGTGCTGCGGGGGAACCCTCAGCCACGGGCCTCCATCAACCCTGTGTGCTGTGGGGGAACCCCCAGTATGGGCCCTGTTGACACGGCCTGCAGGAACCCCCAGTACTAGGCCCTGTTGACACGGCCTGCCTGAACCTACTTTCTTCAACTCGGAGTCTCTGTGTGTGTATGTGTGTGTGTGTGTGTGTGTGTGTGTGTGTGTGAGTCTCACACCATTGGGTCTCAAACACAGATGCTAGAGCAATCAGACTGCAGTCGGAGCGCAATTTGAAAATTAAACTGGATTTTTCCTTACCGGTCATGCAACGTAACCCGTGTAAATCACACACACACACACAC
>NC_045164.1:27313480-27318480 GCF_900700415.2 Clupea harengus
CACACACACACACACACACACACACACACACACACACACACACACACACACACACACACACACACACACATTCTTGAAAACACTAAAGAGGCAAAGCAATGGAGTAAAACAGAGGACACTTCTTATACGAATCACAACAACAACATTTTTACAGGAGGCTGTACTCAGATCCAATACAGTCTTGACACAGGAGCACTGACAGTATATATATATATTTATGTTTATACCAATAAATATATTGAGGACAATAAGTGTGAATTAGTCTATGTGTCACTGATTAAGGCATCCGCTGACATGGTCGGTACTATACTAAAACAGCACAATCATTTTATATAAAAGAAAGAAAGAAAGAGAGAAAAGACTAAAAAATCGGTGTGCAACGTAATACAGCTACTTTGGGGGAATATTCTGTTTTGAGTCAGGGAAATCTAGCAAAGAAAAAGGAACACAGATGCACCCTATTCAAGACTACTTGAAGATCACAGCTAGAAAGATTTAGCACACTCTTGTGACTGCACGTACAGTAGTGGGTCAGAGCAACCTCTACTAATTCTCTTTCACACCCTCTCTTTAAGACTTTTTCACTTGACTTTCTGTATCTAGCAATGTGTGTGTGTGTGTGTGTGTGTGTGTGTGTGTGTGTGTGTGTGTGTGTGTATGTGAGAGAGAGAGAGAGAGATGATGAGAAAGATTGCCAAGGGACGTCAACCACCATTTATACAGGATTTCTGAATGATAGTGAAAAGATGGCTTTACAAAATATCAGATGGTGTAGGTTATTTATGTGTGTGTGTGTGTGTGTGTGTGTGTGTGTCTATGTGTGTGTGTGTGCGTGTGTGTGTGTGTGTGTGCGTGACATAGAGAGAGAGAGAGAGAGAAACAGACAGACCCATAAGTACTTTGTTATTTTGTCCTATTCCATATTGATAAGCCTACATCAACACCCAACAGACTATATACATGTGGAAAGAACGAAACCTCCAGCACCAATGTCACTCACCTAAGCACTCCCCCCCCCCACCTAAGCCCCCCCCCCCCCGTTATGATTCCATTTGCAAAGATCCCATCTTTATCGCATGCCCTTTGTCCCCCGCAGCTATGTCCATATGCATATTTTCTGTGCAATATCACTATAGAATGCTGCTATATTTTACAAATAATGTGAATCTTTATCTGTGTGCAATTGAGAGTAATTACCTCAACGGCTACAACACCTTGTATTTCAGGAAGGATTACGATTTTAAACTGCATTATTTTTTGTCTAGATTGCTTCCATGTATTTCTAATCACAGCATAGTTATGGTTGCAATTTGGATAAATAGAAACCTCCTGAATCAAAAATCTCTTTAAACTGTAGTATTTACTGTATTCACAAAACAGATTATTGGAAGTTTATTGTCTTGTCCTACAACCCACAATACTACATTTCAGCTTCAGCTGTTAGGAATACCTGGTGATCAACAAACATGCGGTTTGTGGCACTTGTCCCCCAACTGTGCTGTTAATAAACAGGCCTGACCTTTGACCTTTAACCCTCCAGAGCTGTCAGAGCGACACCTCTCAGACTTAAAATGTGCCGAGCTGAGAGGGAGTTAACGCTACACCTGTTCGTAGTCCACTTCGGACACACGAACTCTACACGAGCCCCTAGGCGTTACGGGACTCAACCGGTCTCCTTGGGGTTTTGGATAGAACAAGTGCCCGTCGAGAGGTCTTAAGACAGGTGAAGATCATCCTTGGGAAAACGCCTATCATTACAACGGGAATATGCGGAAGCTCGTCACGTAACTGCTGCCAACAAGGCAATAAAAAGACCGATTATAAAAGTGTCTAACAGGTTAGGTTAAATGTAAAACTCCTCTGTATTTTATTACGGAGGTTCACCTGCATTTTCTTGGCTACAGTTAAAACTCCCCTACGGCATACGGGAAGACAAGAGAGTAGAGACAGATCGACGGTGTTAAGAAATACAATGTCTGCGTTTAGGAATAGTTTTGTCGTCTTCGTGCGCTTCACATGGCATATGCTATTTTCTGACCCCAGTATGCGATCTGTCGCAGCACGTCACTTGCATATTGATGGATCAACACAATGCCATTGCGCTATGCTGTATTATCAGAAATGACTCCATTGACATGAGCCACGTTACTGCCTTTAAACTTCGCACACAACCCATTTATCTCATTTGCTGATCGAAGACCCCCTCCCTCGCCTCCCTTAAGCAGAACGTCCACACCCTGTGTTGCATGTGCCCGGTCAATAATGCATTGTCATTTCCCAAACATCGGTTTGTAAATGACAGATGTTCAGTGGTGTCTTTTTGTGACAATTCAGATGTCCCCCACATGACTTGCCAATATACAGTAGGTTATCCTGCGCAACTAGTCTGTATAGGACTATGGCCACACGGGATTCGACGTGATAAAACAGCAGAAAAGTTGATCATGAAGGCTATGATAGTGGTGAAAGTTGTTCAAATAATCGCTATTTAAGACTGTGTGCTTGATAGCTGACTACCCCTCATAATCTCATTTTAAAAAAGTACCTACTTGAACCGAGAAAACAGTCAGTCAACCTTCTGAAACAGCTTGTTGAAGGCGGACCATCTTCCATGTCTGACCGCAGGCGCAGGAAGGAGAGAGCGGCGGTGAAAAGCGTGCCTCGTCGGGGACTCCTGCAGAAGGCAGTTCCGCTTTTACGGAAATAGCCCGAGCAGGACGCGGAGGGATGAAGTCCTAATAGTCCGTGGAGGGGGAAGAAGCCGTGAATGGTGCGCAGCAAGTACGGGAGAGGCGATGTCGCTCTGCCCCGACGACTCGTTCCGCCTCCTTTCCGCGGTGGTGGTCCAGAGGGAGAGGAAGGCGACGGTGAGGAGAACGACGCGGGGTAAGCAGACGAGGGAAAGCGGAGGACTGAGCTGCTGCTGGCAGCGGTGTTGTTGCCTCCTCCTTCCCGAGTGCTGCTGCCGCTGGTGTTCCTGGGTGTCGCTGCGTAAAGAGCTGCACCGCCCGCCCTACCGCCCTCCGGAGACGCTCTGCTGCTGTGGACGTGAACGCTGCTGCCGTCTCCGGATCTATGTGTTTTCCCAGCAGTCAGGGGGGATTGGGGGCGTGATGGGAGTAATTTCTCAGGGTTGGACATCCTCCGTTATAACAGCGGTGATGAGGCAGGACCGTTACAGACTTCTATGAAAATAATAACCTCCCGCTACACGGAGGGATCCATAGACTCACTGCTGACGGAGGGCTGGCATCATAAAACGTCTAATTCACCGAGTTGTTTTCGCTCGACAACCATAAGGAAACACTGGGAACATTTTTGTTGCAGTTGCGTGAATCAAATAGAGGCTATTGTCGAGAAAACCTTGCCATATCTCATGATATTGTTTCTTTTCACATGAGATTGCAGATTATGTCAGAATTGAGCCTAGGATCTCATCACCCAAATCCTCTGACTAACTAGAATCGTTCTAAATAACCAGTTTTTCACTGATTCACATAATGTATGTAGAAATATCTAGAATATGTTCAGCCATGTTTCATTGATAAACTGGTAGCCTATGTCGCCAGTCTTCGTCAGCAAAAACGTAGGAATAAACTACAAATAAGAAGTAAAGCTGTGATAGACGCTGCAGCAGGGACAGACAGCCTAAATGCCTTCGAGACGTCAGCACGCGCCGGTCTCTGTGTGTGTGTGTGTGTGTGTGTGTGCGCGCGCGCGCGCGGTGCGTGCAAAGCAGCCTGGTATAAGCTATTTCTAAAACGTTTGTCTACAATGCAGGATAATTCCTGAACAAAACTTTCAGTCATTTTGGCCTTCCGTCAACTGAAATTGTTGTACACCAACAAACAGGCTATACAAACGGAGGTCCCCATCCAAAACATACGGCCCATAGGCCTGCATGTCTTAACACAGCTTTTTGCATCAGCTTATTCTGCACAGAACTTGGTGTATGCAAATGAAAAAAATACAGTTTCCAAGAGCCATTACACAGGCTACAACAGAACACAGTCATTGGATATCATTCAAACATGCACACAGAAAGCCTCCTTGTTGCCTAGGAGTAGATATCACTATCTTGGCACAAAGATGTGACGTTTATAAAGTTTAGGATAGTATATCTCTCCTGTGCTTATGAAAAATCTCATTCAGACCAGAAGTATAGGCTATCTTGTTTCATTGTGTGCGCTGTAAAGCCTAGTTCGTGGCAAAGCTATTGTTATTTTTTTTAATAAGAAGTCGATTGTAGCCTTCGACTTCAGGAATGGTCCACGAAATAATGTAATACACATTTACGGATAGAGGATGAGATTTTATACGTAAATTCAGTATAGATTTCAGCAATGAAAAGCATACAAATAAAAAAGGATATGTCTTTATGGAGGCCACTAGAAAATAGAAATAGGCTAGCTATACCGGTAGGGCTTCAAAAGACGTTTTTGTGGTTTTGTAAAAAAAAAAAAAAAAACGACGCTACGTCAAAACATATTTTACAACTTTTGGTGTAAATTAAATATGACTCACTTAGCTTCACACCCTCTAAGAACTCTAAATACCAACTTCACTACCTTGCAAGGGCAAGCAATTAATATACACCAGCAGCCTACTTGAACTGTGAGCTTCACCATGATTGAGATTCAAGTAAATGTAGGCTACTCTCAACTAGCGTAAGCTTGCAGCCCTGTCCTTTCTAATTATTCCTCAAGAAGTATGGTTTCTGTTCTTCGGTTCGTTTTTTTTCTACTCAGAGGTTTATTCAAAGGATTTCCTGTATCATTTTGACGTTTCATTGACGTCTTTGGGGCCCCACACACACAGAGTTTCCAGCGCGCTGGAAGTATGTCGGTGTTGATCTGACTAGAGCCTGGGAGGCATGAGTTGAGGGGTTGGGTGCAAACTGCAGTCCAAACGCGCACAAATCGCTGAATGTAAACAGCTAAATCCCATCAAATCATTTTCTGCAAGTAGGTTACAATCAAAGAGTTATACCCTATGCCGCG
>NC_045164.1:27330980-27353480 GCF_900700415.2 Clupea harengus
CCCCACACACACACACACACACACACACACACACACACACAGACCTGAACTGGCTGACAGATGAGAGATGGCACCCGTCCCTGTTACAGGACATCCTGAGTGCATGGAGACACTTTGTGTCCAAGGAGCAGTGAGGTGATCCTGCACAGGCCCGGCTCTCTGTAGAGTGCATAGCATTCTGACTCAGGTGATCCTTAAACAATGAGGATAGTCTAGTTTCTTTCCCTCTCGTGGCTTTTTATTGTTCAGTCCCCTCTCCATATGAACACGAGGAGAAGCAAAGCAGGCCTTATATATTTCATAAAATAAAAAATAAATGTTCTTTAGGGTATAATATAGAAATATTAGTTTAATCACATTTTTACACTCATTCTCTGACCAAATGCATGCAGGCCTGTAGACATCAAAGTCTACACAAATGTAGGTTGAATTACTTTATTTAATTGAATTAGTTAATCGATTAATGCACACAGAATAATCCAAAAATGCTAATGTTCTAATATGTCAAGTAAATCACTAATCTGTGTGCTATAAATGGCATTGTGTATAGCAAAGTGGGGTTCTACCCCCCCCCAAAAAAGGGTTCTACTCAATAGATAAGATGAAGAATATGTAGAAACTTGAAAAAAAAAAAAGATCTGCTGAGATAGACGAGAGGTAGATGTGCTATCTGAAAAAAAAGCTCCAGCCAGCCTCTCAAATCTCCACATGGAAGATTCCGGAACGGATCCGCCACACACAGTGAGTCTGAATCATAGGTGAGAAATGTGAGCAGTGACGTACGTGACGTACGTGCCTGTCAATCTTTTGGTTTAGGGCAGCCACCGTAACAGGCCCAGACACACACACACACAGAAAAAAAGACGGTTCGTCCTGCGTGCCACTTGGGCTAACTGACACACTCTAGAAGAACACAGAGAAACACTAAGAACACAGAACACAGAACACAGGCTCATTAAGAACACAGGCTCATTAAGCCCAACGCGGAGAAACACTAAGAACACACAGAGAAACACTAAGAACACACAGAGAAACACTAAGAACACACAGAGAAACACAGAACACAGAACACAGAACACAGGCTCATTAAGCCCAACGCATAGCGGAGCGTGTCAGCCCACTGGGATGTGTTGATGACGTCATACATACACAGACAGGCCTGAACCTGCCTTGTTGTAAGGTGACAGCTCCTTCGCATCCGCGAGAGGCTAGGACTCGTTTTGTTTAATCACTGTGTTAGGCTTAATTATACTTGTTATATGATGTATGTACTATAAAAATGAAAAAGATTAAACGTATTTCTTGTTGCTGTATTTAAGTTTACCTAAACACATGTCATGTCATTCAACCACTTTAAGGAAGTTTAAAGTAACAGAAGCTTCCCACCCTTTCTTCTGAATATGCACAACTCTTTATGAATGATCCCTTATTTTCCTAAATTGAAATCATTTTTTGAAATGATTATTTCCTCAATTTAAATTATTTTTCTGAACTAATGCCTCAGTGTACATGACAATTCTGCATAGTATGTTGCTATACTTTTTTTTACTTTTAAAATATTACATTTTATCATTATTATATTAATAATAATATTTTAAATCAAAAATGTACACAAGTGTATCAACACTGTCAAGACTTTTGAATATGACTTCACACACCACTGTTCTAACAACTGTGGTAATATAACCTACGTCAGTGAATGACAAAATCCCATATAACCTTCAGACAGGTCATTCTGACTGGCGCTTTCACGCCATCTAGTGTGAATGTAAAACCATTGAGCGACATTGAGGGTCTCGCCACACTGAAACAATTTCCTATAAGAAAATCGTTAGTCACGTCGTAATACGAACAAAGGGGATTGCCCTTCTAAGGTTGAGAAGGAGACGCATGTTGATTTTCCCTGTGCAGTTTCAGAGAACACCACTCGTACTGTTTTCCGTTTTCTATGGAAATGACTGAAAGGCATCGCGGCATAATACAATATTTGCCCTAATATTGTTGTATTTCATAAAATTCTATATAGGAAATGCTGTAGGACTGGACGCCATACATACGGTACCCACATCATGCCGCTGGGCGGCAACGTTGTTCTACATGTTATAGATCAGCGTCACTCCGACAAAGATAAGGGCAGCCCACAATCCAGCCTGTAAAATAGTCTGTAAATTCTAACCACAATATATATTTTTATGGAATTTACATACTCGTACTAAGACGTGTGCAATATTTAACGAAGAAATGCGCAGAAGCCGTCATTTGTTTAATCTTAGATATTACTGTCGGTATTATTTATAATATCATAGCTATGTGTGGTTTTCATACGCCTTTCCTTTAAGACTGTTATGTGAGTATATGTGGGGAGTACAGCCTGTTCGGATCAAGCCTTCTAGCGACAAACCACAGGCCAGCACGCTGACGTCAAGAATGTGGCAATTGAAGTTGCAATCTGCCAACCTACCGGGCACGCGTCCAACAACATGCGAGTACAATGCAATAATCTAACCTCGTAAACATCTGACTCTTTAATAATAAATGAGAAAGAATTTCAGAAACACGCCGTACAATTCACCATATTCAACATCTCGCTTATCGCTCTCTTTCTCTCTGATACTCACACACACACACAAACACACACACACACACACACAGCAGATTTGCTGGGGTTTAGCACTTAGCCTTTCTTTTAAAGCCTTTTAAAACATAATTTCCCTAGCCAACGTTTTGTTAACGTCATGGGGCCCACCCAATTCTGTCAGACAATTTAATATTTAAAACCCAGGGTCAAACGTGTCCGTTTTTACATTATTCATCTGGATGTATATGTATTTTCATCAGTCAGCATTCAGAGTTGTGCTATTATTGAAGCTCAGATGCAACTAATGTTGCAAATTCCAGTCAAATATTTTTTTCCTGTCAGGCCATGACCAGTCAAACACTATGCAAAGGTACTGTTGATTGAAGGTGCACATTTATGGTTCGTAGCATGGCTAGATTTTCCAAAAAGGCTACAAAATTAAATCAATTGGCAGTTACCTAGTAACTTAGGTTAGTAGAGGTTACTATATGTGTATTATATGTTTAGCAGATTGTATTGTATATTTATTTTGTATATTTATTATATGTTTATTATATGTGTAATCTATGTTCAGAGTACTTATATGTTATGTTATGTTATTTATGTCATGCTATGGTAGTTTGTTGTGCGGTGTCTTGTCCTAAGAATTTCAGTGCCCAGTCTGACTCTGTTTTTCTGTGCATCTGACAAATAAATACTTGAACTTGAACTAGTCAAATGTCTTCTTTTGAAGAATGTAAGTCTCTCTTTTGGTCAAATCTAGCCTGTAGCCTACCAGTGTAACCACAGGTCAAACATGACAAATGAGACAATATTTGTGATCCACAGTATATGTTTGATGTCAATGGTGAGAGGAACCACTTCACACCAACCTAACAACCTTCATCTTTGACCCTTGACCTCTGGTGTTGCCCATGCCATCTTCACTTAGCCAATGACAGAGCGAGTCTGCTGACTGACATGCCAAACAACAAACCATATGCTTCTGCAAACTCAAAAAGATTTATAATTGGAGAATTATTGGATGTGTACCAATTATCCTGAGCTATAAACTACAGCATTTAACACTCAAAATAGTTGGACTATATGGCATGCCTTTAAATACTGGCAAACCTTGCTGCAGTATCCTAGCTTGATATCGGTTCTTCAAGGCAGGGCTTGGTGATGGTTAGGTCAGTGAATATTCAGGTTTGGTGATAAAAATATGACAAAACTATGATGAGATCGTAAGGAACATCCTGTCTGGACTTCTTGTTGGGTTTAGACAAAATCCCCTCGATCCCCAGACGTGCCACTCTCAGCAGCAGGTACGCCATGCAGGCTAGCTCTAGCGTCTCTAAAGAGGCAGGCTAGCTCTAGTGTGTCCAAAGAGGCAGTAGAGAAATGCATGTTTAGTCACTACAGCTAGCCTGCATGTTTAGAGACACTACAGCATTTCTCTCCCTGCCTCTTTGGACACACTAGAGCTAGCCTGCCTCTTTAGAGACGCTAGAGCTAGCCTGCCTCTGTAGAGACGAAATTCTATATTCTATATTCTATATTCTATATTCTATATCCCATTCATTTCTGTTGGAGGCGATTGTGACGTAGACGAGTGAATTGGGGGAAGCGGGGCGAAACAAGTTTGGGAAAGTTTAATCAGATGCAAATGAGGAGCGAATTTCTTCAGCTGCGGCCAATCAGATTGTTTGGTGTTGTCTCTGACGGTTTGAAAATTGCATTTTTTTGCTAAATTTGTTAAAAAGAAAATCTCGGATGGCCTTGCAAGGGGTTGTTGTTGTTCCTGGTATGTTAAATATTTAATCCTGTATTTACTTTAACAGAATTATATGATATGAAGATATAAAGACAAGTGACTAGTTAGACTACTAGCTGGGTAGCTTGCTAACTAGCTCGCTAGTCCAGTCTGTCACTCTATTTCCTTCAAATGGCTGTCAAGATTCAGGTCACCAGAGGAACAGAGATGGCCCTTGGGTCAAGTGTTGCAGCAAGATTTTCATTGTGAGGTGTGATGAAGAGCTGGAAAACGTCACAGCAACTCTTACCCAGCTTGACTTCTTACCCAGCTTGACTTCTTACCCAGCTTGACTTCTTACCCAGCTTGACGCTAACCCAGCTTGACGCTAACCCAGCTTATTGGCAGCCCTGCATGTCAGTGGCGCAGGGAAGGTGGAACACTGGTGTGATCAGGGCTTGGTTCAACTGAACGGGTCGTTATGAGTTTGTCTATCATCATGTAGTGTGCTGTGATGCCTGGTGCCCGGGCAGTGCAGAGGGGCCCAAGATGCCCCATGCAGCAAGACTCGCCACAGCAACCACCTTACCCCAGCAAGATTGGTCGGGGCAACTAAGGAACAGATCCAGGTGGGCGTGCTGAGCGTTTCCTAGGCGTTTCCTTGGCCTTGGAAACAGCGTATCAGTGGCGTGTGGCAATGCAAACACCACACCGCACCACTGCCCTGCACCAGCCCAGTGATTCGCTAGTGGAGCAATCCAACCACAACTGGCCACCAAATGGGCTCTTCTGGGTGACCAATACCCCCCTCCCCCCCACACACACACCCCACCCCACCCCCCGATTTTGGGCCAGCGCGTCTACCTCTGCATACCTGACGGCAGGAAAGGAAGGAGTCTATCTGGTGCTCTGATGTCTAGTACTGTATATATTTCTGTTCAGCTGGTGTCCGGCATGCCACCAAATCCAGGTGTGAGGAAGACTCAGCCTGGAAAAACAAGCAGCAGCTGCGTCAGTCGACGCGTGAGCTTGCAGTGCACGAGTTCCTCTACTGAAAACTGGCCGAATCCTGAGTGTGTGCAACGCGCTGATGAATCCTGGGTGTGTGAGTGTGTGTGAGTGTGTGTGAGTGTGTGCAACGCGCTGATGAATCCTGGGTGTGTGAGTGTGTGTGAGTGTGTGCAACGCGCTGATGGACATGAGGAACGATGACTGTCGCTCCCGCTGGACTATACATACAGGAAGCAGCCTTGTGGGAGGAACTGACACTAACATGGGGGTTATATGTAGCGTCTTGGACAGGTGCTGCTTTTGTTCCACACAGCCAAAGAGATCATAATTCTTGTGATCACAGTGTTAGTGTCTGTGGGAGTGATCTCAGTGTTAGTGTCTGTGGGAGTGATCTCAGTGTTAGTCTGTGGGAGTTCTGTCCAAATACTACACCCACACCCTCAACACAAAGTCAAGAATGATACAAACTTGAAAGCGAGGACACTCTATTTTACTTTTCATTTACATAAAATGTAACTGACATCAAAACTGGGACATCCATTAAATCCTCCTGAGGTACACCTATGACAGCTAGCATGTAGATAAAAATAGCTTTGAGATTTGGACTACGTACAATGGCAAGGAGAACGGAATTCTGGTGTGTGGACTAAACAGGTTGATTTCCGTCACCCAAAACATGATTCACAAAGTCAATAAAATCTTCTTCCAGGACTCTATGTAATACTACCGTAGGAGACCCAATGGCGTTCCCTCACTGAGATAATCAAATGTTGTTTTCTGAGAAGTGCCTTTTCCATTTCTGTAATCGTTCACACGAGGCCACTTGTTCTGTATTGTCTTATCATAGGTCTAGAGATGTGTTTGGCTCCTTTCCATGTTGTGCCTGATAGCCTACTCATTATCCATCTAAGTGGATTGCCTGAGACAGATACCTCTATGCCCCAATCACAGGTTAACAAAATGTGTTCATATATTATTGGGGATGGCATCTAAATGAATAGGTTCTATGAACAATACAGTGTGTGTGTGTAAAGCTAAAGGATACCAAACACTCAGAAGAAATCCAAATATTCGAATTAGCTAAGTGGGAGCCAGCTGTCATCCTTTTTCATCATTTTTTTCAATTTACAATTTTCATATATGAACTTTAAGGAGACTCATATCCACCGCTCTGGTCTTCCTAGAGAGATGTGTGTGTAGGTATCTCAAAGCTCAAGAGAGAGAAATGATTCCTTCCCGGCATTTAATCAGAGTTCTCCCCAGGGGAGTCCTGTAGGTGAGAGGTGAAAATATCACATTGCCATCATTACTGAAGAGCCCAGCCTGACTCACACACTTTGCAACCTTGAGACCCAGAGAGAGTTGCACTACGCAGTGGCAATAACAGACTTAACCACCTCGAGCGCCACAAATGCCGTCATTGGAGTAGTTTACCACTAAGACTACGACTGATTACACTTTTAAAGAAGAGGATTTTTGACTTGAAAAAATATTCTTCTGTACCTGTACAAAAATAAATACTGAGAAGGATACTACACCATGGTTTTGACCTCACTGTAAGTTCAGTGTTGTAAGATACACTGCATTTGTGAAGGCAGTTTAAGGAAGAGGATAGTGATCCTTTTGAAGTATATATACTTGTTAACTAAGCCGATGTATGACGTTATAAGAGTAATTATTAAAATGTTAATGCACACATGAGCTGTCATGGGGAGATCTACGACGTCATCCACCTCTCTGAATATGACCTTGCCACATCTCTGCATATGACCTTGCCACATCTCTGCATATGACCTTGCCACATCTCTGCATATGACCTTGCCACATCTCTGCATATGACCTTGCCTTCACTAATCTACAGCTCAGTGTAACCTGCGTCACGGGAAACACATAAGGGAAAGGATAAGGGAAAATTGGATCATTTGGAAAACTTGAAAGCCGTTTTCCAGGATAACTCATTTCTCTGTCTGAAAATGTACAACAATCAGCTCCACCTATATTACAGTAATATTACCCACAATGTATTCCCTTCATGCCTTATCCTCCAGTAGCTTCCAACTGGTGTTGCAGACCTGCCTGTTAGCTAGTTAGCTAGTAGTTTTAGACATAAATGTCTTACTGTTATAGAAAACCGTGTGTTCTCTTTACCTTATGTGCCAGTGGATCCAGTGCTACACTGAAGTGAACCAACTACACTCCACAGAAGATCCCAGTGGTTCTTCTGAGGTTAAGGATCTGATCCATTTCTCCTCCCAACAAGTGTGTCCCTAATATGGGATTGATGATACACCTCATGGTTCATCATCTTGCTTGGATTAATCATTATCTTTATCTTGAACTTGTCCCCATAGAAGAGCCCTTTAAAATGTTACATTGAATCCTCAAAGGTTTAAGGGGAAAACTTTCAGAGGCTAGCACCTCAAAGATACCCCTTTCTCAAAGGTAACGCCAATTGAATCCACAACAGTGTCCGTATTTCCCTAATTATGCCTTTGGTTTATCCAGCCATAACTAATCAGCCCTAGCGTCTGTAATGCCCTGGGCAGTAACGTGGGCCTAAAGATGCCCGTGTTTCAGAAGCGACTGCTTAACGCCTCGTAGACATGTTTGCTTGGATGATGTCACTTCCTCAACAGACTGATCCACCCTAAACTAGACCACTTCAGGCTGTGACATCACAGTTTACCTGTAATGACTGTGCAATAGTCACGTGATGACTACAAACTGCGTGTGTTAAAACCACACATAAACCTTTGGGTTCCCACTCCACGGCTTCCATGCAAAACACCATGGCGGGAGAAAGCCACGGCAAAGCCAGGAAAGCACTCCCCTCCGCAGGTCCAGCCTTCAGTCCAGTACTGCAGACAAAAATCCCTTTGTGGGTCCTGATATGAATCTCAGTGCCCCCGCCCCCCCGCCCCCCATTTCAATGTCTCCTCTACTTACTCCAGCCATAGAAATCGGAGAGAACAAAACAGGGCATGGGCTGCGAATGCGAGCCAGAGTGCTGGCGGGTGATGGTAGGGCAACAGAGCGCTGGCGGGTGATGGTAGGGCAACAGAGCGCTGGCGGGTGATGGTAGCTAGGCTACTGTACGCCTGTTGGCTGCCAAGAATGGCCAATTCATTCCACACTGCGCCTAAGGATCAGTGAAGATTCCCTTTTGAGGCTACCTATACATCGTGTCTCACACACCGGAAACTAGGTTACAAATGTCTGGCTATTGTGGGGGGGGGGGGGGACTTGGGAATTTAGCCTAAAATAGGAGGCAAAAAAAACACACAAGAAGACAATTCCTGACAACACTCATATTTTACACGTATTACGCGTATGGGAATATGCCTGATATGTCAGTGTTGTGTGTTTGTTTGTTTGTGTCTCTATGTGTGTGTGGGTCCCTGACAAAGTGCAGGTGGAAATGTGTGCAACGTACGTATGCACTCCAAACAGGCCCAGATGCCAGGCTCCACAGGGCAAGGAAGTGCCTGGTTCTCCCTCAACACATGCCAAGGGAAACTCTCTTTTTGGCCTGAACCCAGACAATGTGGCCAACAACGAAGCTGGCAGGTCGCTCAATGTGTGTAAACAGCAGAGCTGGGATCTCATTGCCAGTGTGATACGTGATACCTGCCAACCTTCGGAGCCGTGACCTTGACATAGTATGAGTGTTCTTTGTAAGGTTTAGAATGATGAAATATTTGAGCAAAATATTATACAGATGCAGCAAGACCAGCAAAGAAATATTAAACCATATCATGTTTGAAATGGGTTGTTAGATGGGTTTTGCCTAATAGACAGTGACGTGGATATATCATCCTATATGCTCATATTTCACAGGAATGATAACGAGAACAATTGACTTATTGTGAAGTGGCAGTCCACAGTTCCAGTGACGTAATGATATGTGCAGGAATTATGGCTGAAAGGGCCTGATTCAAACTAGTGCAAAACGTCCTCAAACTGTGCAATTTGATACGAGCTGTTAACATCAATATTTTAACACGGATTTTTTTTGCCATAATTTTGTTATCAATGCCATGATTTAAAAAAAAAAAACAATGTAACATTCGTTAAGAAAGCCTTTGTATGATACAGCTTCCAACGCAACCTCTTTTTTTCTTTTACAGCATTTTCACCTGTGACCTGTACGTGAACTGAGCAGAGTTCCCAGGTGAGAGGACTCAAAATAGTGGAGGAGTTCATACCTTCATCACTGTCGCTCGTAGGCATTGAGCCCTCTGCTTCCGCTTGGTCGCCGCCGCCGCCGTCGTCAGGAGTTTTTCTTTTCCTCGACATTTGTTTTTCTCGCTCGCTTTCAAATGATGCCTCCTCCTTGGATTTGTTCTAACCCGGCTGCGGAGAGGTGGTTGAAATCGAGACCCTCTTTGTTGTCTAGATAAGCACATGTAACTGGCAGGATGGCGTGTGGAGAAATACAAGCAAGAAGACACAATCTCATTCATTCAGACCTCCTCTGTTTCCTCTGCCAAGTATATCACTTCCAAAGTTGTTAGTGCGGATGCACGGCACCAGAAGACGATGTTGAAGTTGCACGGTGCAATTGGCACGAAACGCATATACCTCTCTCAACAATGATGAAGTGTTGCAATAGAAGTAATTATCTGGAAATCACGTGTGTCCAAAATCATACTCCACTGTGTTCAGCGTGAGAGCGCGCAGCGTTGACAATGCATTGCTCAGGCATATCGTCCCTGTTGGCAGAACAACATGCGCCCAGTGAGTCTCATAAATGTTGGTCTTCCACTGTAGCACTTTCACCAACTTTACCTGCATGATCAGCGATTACCCAGATTGAATCTTGTTGCTGAGTTGCTCTTTTATGATTCTGTCACTTCAATTTATAGCCTACAGCTTTGTCATCGGGAAACACCACGTTCAGTAGGCTATTTCACTGAAACTAAAGATGTAAGCCAATCTCTGATCTCGGCGATCGGTGCGTGGCCCTATGGTAGCTGTTCAGGGTAGAAGCAGGGCACTCTCAACATCTAACAGCGTCACCGGAGAGCGATAGAAATGCCGTCGCACGCGCACGCTGCAGGCGGTGGGAGGCAGATGCGGTGAACATCTGTGCCGCGAGGGAGAATCTCTCTAGATCCCTCCCCCAAAGTTTCGCCTCGGTCGGGCAAAACACCGCGAAGCTTATGGCAATGCGAATGCCGTGTTGTTGTAGTTTGGCTTTTATGAAACTACCATCGTTCTGTCTATTTACCAAAAAAGTCTCTTGCTTTGTCTTATTTGGGCTCTTCATAAAACTTACCAATTCAGTTGCCAGGGAAACACAAATCGACCAAGCCAACATCGTTCACCGCCAGTTCTCAATACCCTTAAATCGCGCAGCAGCGGCTTACCTGTTGTTTTCCCTAAAGTCCCAAGCCTTGATAGTCAGGTTGGTATAACGACACGCAGCAACTTTGCCTTAAATAAAGGGTTCAGCAGAAATAAGATATTCTTTTCATTCAGCAGACTCTGACGTCAGCACCCCCTTCGCAAATGATGCCAAGGCTTCAGCTCAGATTGACTCAAATGATAACAGTCGTGCGTTTTACGCAAGCAACACAAGGTTTTAAATTCGTCTGGTCTCACGATACTCATACAAAGACTTTCCCGAAGTCCGTTTGGCTCCCTTAGTGAAAACAGTAAAGATTTAGCATGCAGCTGTAGAACCTTGTGAAATATTTCCTTCGAATGTGAATATCTAAAGAAAAATTATCCCGAAAACCAAATGCAAATGTATTGTGTATATTATTTCACACAGTTAAAACTTTCGTTTGTTGCAGACAAAGCTTAGTATGGGGAGTCAAAAGTAAGATTGCTAGCATTGTTCAGACGTCTTTGAAGAGTCCACACCTGTTGTTTAGTGAAGTGCTTTTGACTGTTAGTAGTCATTTGCAATTTCTCTTCTGAATTTACCGATGCTTATCACTAGACATGATATCTTTAACACGTTTTCGCTCGTAAATATATGTCTACCCTTTCATTTATTAGGCTATTATTTACACAACGCGCATCTATTCATGTCTGGATTAGGCTGCGGTTCATTGTGTTTTGTCATTTATGAAGCTACACGTGATTGGTCATTTACGGTCAATAAAGGTTTAAGTCCAACCATGAAAACCATATGGTTTCATGCAAATGCATCCCTCGCCCTGGCAGTTCTATGTATCCCGATGACGCCCGCCTTCAGTATTTTCTGTAAGCAAACAAGCTTCACGCGCTTCACTTTCCCTCCTTTCACTGCAGCTACTGACGTCAGAGCTGCTTGCGTCAATGCTTGCGCTTTGACAGAGGGAGCTTTTTTCAATAGGATCCTAATGGGATTATTAGAGAGAGAGAGAGAGAGAGAGAGAGACAGAATGCCTTCAAGGGGTGTTCGGAGGGAAGGCTGAATTTGCGTGCAAACGCCGTAGCCTACCTACTGTGCACCCGAGAACGAAAACGTGAAGGGTGCTTGGGCTATGAAAGAACAAAAGACTGGCTGCTACTGTACAGGTTTTTTACTATCTCTGGGGGCTTTTTTCACAGTGGGTGTTCCAAATCCCACCATATAGGCTCAAATAGAAAAACAAGGAATACGTACAGTAGCAGTAGGCGCCTGAGCTACAGCCTAGCCTTGATGTGACTTTAACTGAACCCGACTTCAAGTCAGGGAAATTAATCAAACCTACGCTGCCAACGAATGGGGCTCTATGAACGTGCGTAAGTCTCGCCGCTCGATTACCTCGCTCCGTAGGTCGTAAAATGACCTGTGTTTGTGAGGACGGGTGAAGTTTCCCCTCTTTACTCTTTTGACAGACGTTTTGGCGTGTTGAAGGACACACTTTTCATAGTGTGAAAGACTATTAACATTCGCGTCTACACCAACAGTGTAAACACGAAATATGCTGAAAGAATAGAAGCACCTCTACTACTACCAGGATGGAGAAAGTCTCAGAGCCCTGTAATCAAGATCTAAGATCCACGATGGAATCCCAGATCTCTTTTCAGTTTCCCTGCGTGTCGCATTTTAATGTGGACCTTGATCTCTTAAACTGAAGTGTTGTTCTGTATTCCTCTGGGAGGCAGCTTCTCCAAAATGGCTTTTCCTGAACGCTCTCTCGTTCTCGTCCTCTCTTCTCTTTAACAGGGATGACGAGATGGTAGGCTAACAGCTCCTGCAGCCCTTTCACACGTCTAACCGCAGTTCACTCTTTTCTTTGCCAGATTCTTTGAATTCCAGCGGTAGGTTCCAAACTGAAAGAGACAGAAATTGTTCCCCGACAATCTGGTCTCCATGTGTTCCTCTAACTAACCAAGATGTCAGCTCTCTCTCTGACTGCAGTTCCGACCGAACAGAGAAGTGCGTGCATCCTCTCTTTTTTCATAAGGACATTTTTTTTTATTGGCTTTTGTGATACTTTTGAGTGTGTGATGGGCTTGTCAAAACACGTTTACATCACACGAGAAAAGTTTGCAAAATATTTCAAAAGCTTGGGAAAGCAACACAGTAAAAATACTGGACCTCGGCATATTTTTAAATTCGAAGATGTATTAGCTTTCGGGGAAATGACAGAGAGGCTCACTCAAATCCGTGTGTTCATTGTTGCATGTGAGAGTCCAAACTAAACAGAAAAGGAACACCGCCTCAAGAACAAGTGAACTGCTGTTGTTTCTCTATGAACGTAAGCAGGTTCTTATTTGCATAGGGCCATCATAGACTTTGGGTCACATTTCTCATTTGCATCGAGTTTCTGGCGTCAGCAGAGTTTGGGAGACATTCTGCCATCTACTGGACGTTTTGTGTCACACCATTTATTCCTGAAATCGTCCTTATATTAGTACTGCAATTCTTCCAAACTTGCCTCTGAGGACCCGTAGTTGCCACTGTGACCAAACCAACAGAACTCAGGGATGAGCTCAGTATCAGTTTACAATTCAGTTAGATTTGTTTTCTTCACACTGTTAGTGAAAAAACGAAGAATAATTTACATACTTATACTACAACCACCGTATAGTTGATAAAGTACAAATTCATACAAATCCAACACATGAAACGTGTCTGAATAGAGTATACACTATCAGGGAGAGAGACGGACCTTGAGTCTGTCAAGTAAAATCGGGGTGACAGGCCAACTGTTGAAGACTGATAACAATATGTGTTTAAGACACGATCACAGTCCTTAGACGGTGTGTGCCTTCACCTGCCATGTCCCAGAGCTTCCTCCGGCAGAGCCCCACACCACACACACACACACACACACACACACAGCCCACAGCCGCCTGAAGCACACCAGATGGATGTCATTTTCCTCACCTACGTGAGGGAATCCAGTCAGAAGAAGAGTACACACGAGAGGACGCAGTCAAGCCCGAGTCGTCATGAGAATGCTGTTACACAACACGATGTGATGCGAAACTAGTGTGGGACTATAAATCGATTTTTAATTTGAGCGAGACGTGAGAAATGAGACATCTATTTAAAGACACCACACTGTGACCTTCTCATGATCGCTTCTTAGGTTGTCCAGTAAACACACTGCGTTACACAACTATTCCATTCAAGCTACTGCCACTGAAAGACTAAAGCTGAAAAAGATTGGTGTTCCACAAAGGTGTGTTGGTCTTAGAATTGTTTAGCCTACGAGACACTGGGGTGTAGAGAAATACAGGTGTGTAAATAATGTTTGTTCAGTCTCATTTGTGTGTGTGTTGTACCTTTCATTGTCACCAAGACCATTTGAATTAGTTGTATGAAAAACATTTTATTCAACATATGGCTGTGAGGCAGCATATTGCATATGACTGAAATAAAAAAACGTAAATGATTCATTTTGGAAATTAAAAATCTGAAATTGCAATAAGATTAACAAAATAGCATTCATATTTACATCATTTACATTTAGCACATAAGGGTTGAAGTGCTCTACTACACAAGATATTGAAAGTGATTGGCTCTCAATTCAGTCTATTGCTGTTACTGGAAGCAACATGAATGTGTTAGAATGTGTCCCAGCCCATATACACAGATTTAAACTCCATAAAAAACTGAACATCATCCTCAGTTGTTATTGCATAGATGCCTAAAATATCCACAAATGACTGGCAACAGTCTTCATAAAGAAGGGGGTGTGACAGGTGTCCAAGCGGCGGAGAGACGCAGGTGGGGTGACGTGTCGAACTGCGAGGAGTCGTGATGCAGGTCTGAGCCAGCGCTGTCGTACAGAGGCGAGCCGGAATGGGCCGTTGCTAGGGGATGCGAGAGGCCAGGGTAGTGGCCCGTCGATCCACGCAGGAACGGAGAGCCCAGGCCACTGGACATCCCGCCAGACTGCGAGACCGGAGCCAGAGAGTTGCTCATGGACCACAGGCTGGGGTACTGGCTGCAGAGAAGAGGAAAAAAACAAACACTGAGATGAGTGTGACAGTGTGTGTGTGTGTGTGTGTGTGTGTGTGTGTGTGTGTGTGTGTGTGTGTGTGCGCGTGCGTGCGTGCGTGCGTGCGTGTGTGTGTGTGTGTGCGTATGCCATCCACAGTAGTGGTGGTTGAGGGAATTAGCTGTGAGAGTTAGCACAGGAGTTAACAACGTTCACTTCATCTCCACCCACAGATCCTGCAGCATTTGGTTTCGGTTTTCCACCTGTGGCTCGGGGGCGAGCCATCAACCAATCCAGACATCGCTCAAGGGAGGGGAGGAACTTAATTGGCCATTTAGCTCAAATATCAACAACCTTTCACCTTTCAGGATTGCGGACTGTACCTTCAGGCCAAAGCTATGTAAACCGCATTCATTCACTAGTGTCTTCCGGCGCTAGTGTCTTCCGGCGCTAGTGTCTTCCGGCGCGAGTGTCTTCCGGCGCCGACGCGACTGGCAGCCTTTCCAAGTAGCTCTGTTGTCGGCATACATTTCCCTCGGGATTAATAAAGTATCTATCTATCTATCTATCTATCTATCTATTTAGCAGTGAAGCTAGAGGGCCGTGGGACTGGGCAGCCCCTAGTTAGGTTACCGTCGGCCGAAGCCCCTCCAAGGGAAGAGAGACTCACCTGGAGTTAGTGTTAGTGTTGGGGATGGTGTGTGTGTGTTAGTGTTAGTGTGTGTGTTAGTGTTAGTGTTAGTGTGTGTGTTAGTTTTAGTGTGTGTGTTAGTGTTAGTGTGTGTGTGTGTTAGTGTGTGTGTTAGTGTTAGTGTGTGTGTTAGTGTTGGTGTTAGTGTTAGTGTGTGTGTTAGTGTTGGTGTTAGTGCTGGGGCACTCACCTGGTGTTAGTGTGTGTGTGTGTTGGGGCTGGTGCACTCACCTGGAGTTAGTGTGTGTGTTAGTGTTAGTGTGTTAGTGTTAGTGTGTTAGTGTGTTAGTGTGTGTGTTAGTGTTAGTGTTAGTGTGTGTGTGTGTGTGTGTGTGTGTGTTAGTGTGTTAGTGTGTGTGTTGGTGTTGGGGCTGGTGCACTCACCTGGTGTTAGTGTTAGTGTGTGTGTTAGTGTGTGTGTGTGTTAGTGTGTGTGTTAGCGTGTGTGTGTGTGTGTGTGTGTGTGTTAGTGTTAGTGTTGGGGCTGGGGCTGGTGCACTCACCTGGTGTTAGTGTGTGTTAGTGTTAGTGTGTGTGTTAGTGTTAGTGTTAGTGTGTGTGTTAGTGTGTGTGTTAGTGTTAGTGTGTGTGTTAGTGTTAGTGTGTGTGTTAGTGTGTGTGTGTGTTAGTGTTAGTGTGTGTGTTAGTGTTAGTGTTGGTGTTAGTGCTGGGGCACTCACCTGGTGTTAGTGTGTGTGTGTGTTGGGGCTGGTGCACTCACCTGGAGTTAGTGTGTGTGTTAGTGTTAGTGTGTTAGTGTGTTAGTGTGTGTGTTAGTGTTAGTGTGTGTGTGTGTTAGTGTGTTAGTGTGTGTGTTGGTGTTGGGGCTGGTGCACTCACCTGGTGTTAGTGTTAGTGTTAGTGTGTGTGTTAGTGTGTGTGTGTGTTAGTGTGTGTGTTAGCGTGTGTGTGTGTGTGTGTGTGTGTGTGTTAGTGTTAGTGTTGGGGCTGGGGCTGGTGCACTCACCTGGTGTTAGTGTGTGTTAGTGTTAGTGTTAGTGTGTGTGTTAGTGTTAGTGTTGGTGTGTTAGTGTGTGTGTTAGTGTTGGTGTTGGTGTTGGTGTTGGGGCACTCACCTGGTGTTAGTGTTAGTGTGTTAATGTGTGTGTTAGTGTTAGTGTGTTAGTGTTAGTGTGTTAGTGTTAGTGTTGGAGCTGGTGCACTCACCTGGTGTTAGTGGGACTGGTGCTGTGGCTGAGGGGGAGCATGCCAGAGTGGGGAGACATGGGTAAGCTGGACCAGTTATCCGCCGGCAGCACAGACAGGCATCCTGAAGAGTTCTCTGTGTAGCCGGCTATAGACAAACAACAACGACCATTGCTTTATAGACTTCTAATGTATTTAGAGTATAGGACATTATTTCATACTTTGTAATGCCATTTTTGTCAGGCTTGAAATAACAACATAATTAACATACAAAATATCACTGTCACTGTCATAGAAATGCACTAGAATGTTGTGTTGTTTGTTCGGTGTTGTTTGTTCTGTGTTGTTTGTTTTGTGTATCCATACATAAAATACACAAACATCTTATAGTAAGTTAAAACCCAAAAACAGTTTTTTGTCATTTGTGACAAAATGTAAAAAATATATACCAAAAATATCAAAGCAACAATGGCAAATAACAACGTAGAGCTTCAGTAATTAACAAAACACAGTTTTGTTTATTTTTGTATTGATAAAACATTTGATATTGAGGTTGTAAGTAAGTGCACTGAGCCTTCTTAAAAGCACGCTGAGTAATATCTTCAGTAGTGAAATGCAACACGAGATGTCCCAGGCATTCCACACAAGAGACCCAGCTGTTTACAATGCTGAGAATCAACTCAAACAAAGGCGGCAGGAATGCAAGACATTCCCTGGGAGGCGACACACACACACACACACACACACACACACACACTTGTTTGAGTTTCTTGTTAATGGTGGGGAATGAAGCGTGCGCTATGGACACACTCTTCAGGGAGTGTGTGTGTGTGTGTGTGTGTGTGTGTGTGTGTGTGCATGCGTGCGTGCGTTATGGACACTCTCTTCAGGGAGCGCTCATCTGAGCAGCCATTTTGAAATGCCATTAAACCAATCACTTCTATGCCTCCACCCAAAACATGGGGCAATCGCTAGGCTACATTTTGGTTCTTTCAACCAACTAATGACAGGAAATAATAACCAGGAAGTGTGTGTTGAGCGGTTGAACTGGAGACTGTTACTTACTAGGGGAGGTTGTGCGGTGGGTGTAGGGACTGGGGTAGGGTGCGGAGCGATGGTTCCTCAAGGAAGAGTAGCGGTCACAGCCGTGGGGTGCAGACAGGGACAGGGGGCCTCCATACTGGGGGTGAGCATTGCTGGGAGGACAGAGAGCTCCAGAGCCAGGAATGAACCAGCCACTCACTACATAGGAGAGGAAAGCGAAGATGAGAGCGTGTATTAAAATCAATTACCACTATAATTTGACCACATAGACCTGACATAAACTTTATTTGGTGTTGCAAATGTTTATATATTTGTATCGTATGTATTGTGTTTTTTTGGTTCTTATGTGTAGTACTTTTCTTATGTGTAGTACTTATTTGTGTTTTATGTTTTTATGTTATGTGTAGTACTTATTGTGTTTGTATGTTTTTATGTTTACTGTATGCACCTTCACACCAGAAAAAATTCCAAGTAGGTGTAAACCTACTTGGCAATAAATCCCATTCTGATTCTGATTCTGATTCTGATGTTGTGTTGTGGTTCATTCAACTACGGTTACATTTCTTTAATGCAACGCATTCCAGATGAGGTTACCCATGAGGGATCAAAATACTTGATGGACATCAGCGGCTTTGAAGAGTGCGATTCTTAACAACTTACGCTGGGAATAGCCTCCTTGGTCACCAGCCTCCTCTGTTATGTCTTTGTGGTCACTTCTGTAAAGTGAAATGTAGAAACGAATCCATAATTCCAAATGAATCACAAACTCAAATAAAATCCTTAACAGCAGTTAGTATTTGAGGGTCATTTATAAATAGGTTATTTGTCTTTAAGAATCTATCACAATACCTTTCTTTGGCATCCAGAAAAGCCTTGGCGAAAGGATTATATTTGATTTTCAGAGCAGTGACCTAAAAAGAAAAGGACTGCATTGAGAAAACAGCTCATACAGACACTTCAAACCATAAGAGTGCAGCTGCTCAGCACCCTGGTTGAACTACCACTGTCAAGTCTGGAGTTACTGTAGTATTGACAGCTTGCATTCATTGTCAGAAAGAGACCCTCTCACCTCTTCGTTCTGGTACGCCGTCACTGCGATGAACTGCGTCTCGGGGAAAGGGTGACTCGTGATCATTCTCTGCGGTGCGCCAACCCGTACAATGTGGACACGTGGCTCGTATTTATGCAAAGAGTTCAACATTATCTGAAAAAAAAAGCACACTTTGTGTCAAACATTATCAAACACAACCTGTCAATATCCAACATTTCGATTTAATCGGGAACCCTCAACTCACCTGGCCACCACCATTAAGTTTGTTGGTAAGCTTCACTTTACTGAAGGAGACGGGCGCTTTCATCCAGTGCGCCCCGAAATTTGGTGAGTCTGGATGGATGTAGACGCAGCTGGGCGCCAGGGGCTCTGGTTTACCCCCGGGGACCCACTCCCCATTCACGTATTTCCATCGGTGATTGTCCGCAGCCACGAAATCCAGCAAGAAGGAATACATAGCGTTTGGGTCCAAACCAGACACGTTCGCTTTCAGTACAGGGAACATCCGCCTGGTGCGTAAAAGAAGAGAGATGATTAGAATTCCCAGCATTGGAATTTAACTAATCAAATAATAAAACAGTACAAATAAGTAAAATAATCAAAGAATAGTCATGGATCAGCCAATCAAAACGTAGACCTGAGGGGAATAAACTGCCACAGGTCTTACACATATCCTTGTAAGCTTCTCTAGATGTGTTTGAATGTGTTCCTATACATATTTTAAGACATTAAAATCATCAAGGTACGTGGTTGAAACATGGTAGAAAGGAGAGACTGATGATATAAAATATAAAATAGTTATTAAATCACACGGGTGTCACAGTACATCAGCTATTGATTGTAGCTAAATACTGATGTTGCATAGGTAGCAATTAAGTAAGATTGCATAGATTTCTGCACACTGGTGAAAATGAGCGGTACGCGTTCGCAGATCAACCTTCGTCAGACTGTTCCCTCGTAATATAGCTATCAGAAGTGAAGTATCGATGTCAGATAGATAAGAAGTAGCTACCTTCCAGTTTTGGTCACTATCATTTCATTTGTAAGCTCTTTGAATTTCAGCCACAGCTCAGAGTCGTCAAGGTGAACTTTTAAATCCCTTTCCGTTGGATCTCCTTTCTCACTCCCGGCTTGTAGTTCATTTTCCACCGCACTCAGGAGATGGTCCACTCGGTGGTGTACCGTCTTTCCCAGACACTCTCCGACACCTGAGGCCATTCTATCCAAAAGCTCCAGCGCGTCAGTGTGGACAAAGCAAAAATGACAAAAGGCCTTTAAAAGTTTAAGTCTAATTAACTTCTCTCCTTCTCCTCATGCACTGTATGAATAGGACAGGCAGGTAAAGCTGGTCCGTTACTCCGTCTGGACTGTAATAAATAGACCACAGGGACGAACCATCAGTGAGTAGATTGCCATTGCTAGAGTGTGGCTGATTGGCTAGATTGTCTCTACTTTGATGTGTGCCGCTGGAAAGACATTGGTCGACGGCGGCCATATCAGTGGAAATGGGCACATCAAAAGTCTACTGTCCATCGCAAATTGTGAATGAACGTGCCACATCTGTAAATATTTACAATTATATCAAAGCATCATCTGCAAGGGCGTATTTGCATGAGCACAAACCTCACTCTTTTGAGTTTGACTTTTGACCGACCGCATTGGTGAAACTTTTACTCTGCCAACCAGTGCCAGTAACATCATGAAGCAACACAGTCTGTTGTATGGGCTCATCTAATTTGTGAAGCAGAAAACCACTATAGGTAGTGAATCAAAGATATGCTGTAAACAAATGTAGCGATTGTGTTGCCTTTATATGACAAAATATATTTGGTCTGAGTTGATCTGAGGCGTTCTGAAATCAAACAGTTTCTGAATGTCAAATAAAAATAACACTAAACTTCTTACAAATACACCAAAGATGAGCACATAAGTAGGCCTACGCGCTGTGTTTGAGCGGACAACTCTGTCAGTGACGATGTTTATTAGTTTGAAAGCCTGTGAGAATCACCCAGCCAAGGTGACAAAGCGCAGGAAACGCACTGATCACAACACGATTGGGGGTATTCATAAAATCGCATGTAACCTCCTACCCAAAAAAAAAAAACATTTCCGGTTAATAAAAGCCCTTTATGTGTACGGTATACGTTCTGCTCAGCATGATTATAACAGTACATTCTTCGAAATCTACTTTTATGTTTTACCCGACATAATATCACAATCAGCATAATCAAAGCACACAAATAAATATAAAATGTATATTTTATAAAGAAAATAATGAAGGAATTACAATAAAGGACAATAGAGACTGTTCAAAAATTGTTATTTTTATTCTCTTTTTTTTAATGACACAAAATGACACATAATGAATTCAAGGTAGTCTCATCAGTCTAAGTGTTATCATAAATGTTATCAATGTCTGAGTGCTGCGTAAGGGTTAGGGAACTATAACACTATTTCTAATGTCTTTCAATAATTACTGGACATGCCTAAGACATGAAGCAGGGCTTTGTTCATTAACATGCAACAGCTCTTGAATTGCATCGCACAGATCTCCATCTTCCTGGGAAAGCAGCCTGTTTCAGTCTGCAAGTGCATTTCATCCTGGTTGGATACAAACTGTTAGTTCTCCTCCTAAGCATAATTCTGCCACATCTTCACACTGCAGTCTTTCACCTGTTGAATAAAACAGTAAAGCGGTGATGCTTTAGGAAAGACCTCTTTACTGTTTATTACTGTTAAAGAGTCATTTGTAACCAAAGAGGCGTCTCACAAGTGATGTGTTCTGCTGATGCATATCTTTCATAGACAAGGGTTCATCTGGGCGGACAGAAACAGGCCTCCCATCATCACAGGGCTCTCTATCCCCAGAGGATGCTTCAGGTTCAGGACTGTGGGAAGACATGAAGTTACAAGTCTTTTATTTTATTTTATTTGTTTATTTGAAGACACTTCAATGAAAAAAAAAACAATAAAACCAACTAATAATGTGAAATGCTCTGTCTGGTGTTTCACTGATGGTACACTCTCATGGTAGTAGGTGCTTTACCGAGCATAGAGTGTAGGACTGGCCCGAGGAGAGAGTGCAGGACTGGCCTCCTGGCTCCTGTCTTCATCTGATGAGGGCCTAACGCTGGGGCGTCTTTGAGACAGAGAAGAGACCAGAGATTGTCGAATGATTTGATCAGCCTCCATTAAACCAGCCTGGGGAGGCAGGTAATCAATCTGTGGAACAAGAAGGGCAGTACGTTATTTTTCTAACATCTGGATTAAACAGTCCTTTTCAAAAAGTTCTATTTCTGTGTAAAGCAATATATATCTTCCTTCTATTCTCAGAGATAATTACAATACTGTCTGTCTGTGCTGTACACTATTACTGTCTGTCTGTCTGTCTGTCTGTCTGTCTGTCTGTCTGTCTGTCTGTCTGTCTGTCTGTCTGTCTGTCTGTCTGTGCTGTACACTATTACTGTCTGTCTGTCTGTCTGTCTGTCTGTCTGTGCTGTACACTATTACTGTCTGTCTGTCTGTGTGGTCTGTCTGTCTGTCTGTCTGTCTGTCTGTGCTGAACACTATTACTGTCTGTCTGTCTGTCTGTCTGTCTGTCTGTGCTGAACACTATTACTGTCTGTCTGTCTGTCTGTCTGTCTGTCTGTCTGTCTGTCTGTCTGGTTCTGTCTGTCTGTCTGTCTGTCTGTGCTGTACACTATTAGTGTCTTCATAAAGGGTCCATTTTCAAATAATGGATTAAATCTAGCAGTCAAATTGGAAAATAATCCCAGATTAATCTGTCAAAACCTTGAACTATCTAATTTTCCTGAATAATGCGTAATACTCACCAGATGTCTCGTTTGATAGCCCTCCTCCCAGATGGGTCCA
>NC_045164.1:27360980-27363480 GCF_900700415.2 Clupea harengus
AAAGACAGACCAAAGGCCCTCCTCACCCATCTCCTTGAGCGTCCTTCTCAGCTTGCTGCCTCTGCGGTTCTGATCCAGCCACTGTTTAAAGCGCTCCTGCTCCTGACGGCTCCTCAGACAGCCATGCTGGACCAGCTGGTTCTGCAGCTCCAGGGTCTGATGCGGAGTGGGGGGGCGGGGGGGGGGGGGCTGTTATTTCTTTCTTTTTGAGTAAATATACAATCAAATTAATACAAAGAATTATGTAAGGGCCCTTTATTGAATCTGCATAGATATGAATCATGAGCCCTGAGATCAAGCTATAACCTGGTGCTGCAAAATGTGAATGCTGTGTGTTAGATACTTAATACCGCTGTGGGTATCATGGATAGTTCAGGAAAACCTCAAAGACATCACCGTCCAGAAGGTCAGCTGGTGAAATAACATCAGACTGTGGCCTTCGAGTGACGAGCCTACCAGGTAATAGGTGGTTTTAGGGAGAGATCTCAAATGTGTCTCGTCGTGAGCCTACCAGGTAATACTGTAGGTGGTTTTAGGGAGACATCTCAAATGTGTCTCGTCGTGAGCCTACCAGGTAACAGGTGGTTTTAGGGAGAGATCTCGTCGTGAGCCTACCAGGTAACAGGTGGTTTTAGGGAGAGATCTCGTCGTGAGCCTACCAGGTAATAGGTGGTTTTAGGGAGAGATCTCGTCGTGAGCCTACCAGGTAACAGGTGGTTTTAGGGAGAGATCTCAAATGTATCTCGTCGTGAGCCTACCAGGTAATAGGTGGTTTTAGGGAGAGATCTCAAGTGTGTCTCGTCGTGAGCGACTGTGGAGCGGGTCAGCTTCTGGTCCTCCTGTCTCCTCTTTCTCTGAGAAATAAAAGAAGAAAGCGGGCGAGATTTGGAGATGAGGAAATGAGGTCAAGCCTGGGGTTGCCATGAATGAGGAGGTGTTGGGAGTGAAGGAGAGGAGGTGAGAATGACGAGCCTTGGGGGGTGGCCCATGTCTCGGTGGCGGGGAGCGAGAGCACACGGGACAAATGAGAAGTAAACACACAGCCACAGGAAGCTATTAGGTGCAGCAGGGACCAATTAGGGCTCAGCAGGTGTTCTCAGGGTTGCCTGTTTGGGTCCTGCCCCATCTCTGGAGCCGGGACAGAACCCCCACCCCCACCACCACCCCATCGCTGGCCCGGTCTGAGGAAACAACAGACACTTTCATTTGCTCAGCAATTTGTACCAAAGGTTTCCTACCGGCGGGCCCATAAAGGCCTTTATAGCACCTTCTTTGTCTTCCCTCCAGTGCGGGTCATTAGAGGAGAGTGTTATGGCCTGCTGAAGAAGTTCAGCTTTTACAGGAGGGGGTTTGATAAGCCAGGATCCCCCCCCCATCCAACACCAGCCCCTTCAAAGTGGCCCTCATCAACCTCTGTAGTTTCTCTCCCCCGGGAGGAAAATAAAGTGTGTGTGTGTGTGTGTGTGTGTGTGTGTGTGTGTGTGTGTGTGTGTGTGAGAGAGAGAGTGTGTGTGTGTGTGAGAGAGAGAGAGTGTGTGTGTGTGTGTGTGAGTGTCTCTCTCACCCGAGAGGAAAATAAAGGCCTATTGTCTCGCTACCCAGACAGCCAAAATCAAAGTCAATCACAAGTCCACAACAACGGCTTTCCCCTGCTTCCCTAAACCACACAAACTTCCTTCACTCCTCTTGAGGAAGTGGGATTGAAAGACAGTGTTAAAGGAAAGTGGGATTGAAAGACAGTGTTAAAGGAAAGTGGGATTGAAATACAGTGTTTAGGGAAAGTGGGATTGAAAGACAGTGAAGGAAAGTGGTTCAAACTATTTTCTATTCATTTTTCATACTACTATGGCATTAAGGAGCACTGTCGCTGTTTCTAAAACCAAGTCCAATAAAGTCTTCAACATGTTCTAAATATATTTATTTAGTCATTTTGTTTGATCATTCAACTGAATATAATTTGTAAATTCCATAAAGTTCGTTTTAGTTATCTGTTCATTGTAGTAATGCAAAACACAAATCAGGAAGCATGTTTGTTCAAAAGTAAGGATTTAAACCCATTACAAAGGATTTTAATGAGAGAATGACTTAAACTGATAAATAAACAGGTCACCAGCAGATTCCTGCATTAAAGGTGCAATACATAATTTTTTTTACATCAAAACGAGACTGTATTTCTGTGCCTTCTATGCACACTGGTTGTTTTGTTCAGGTATGTGTGTACAAACATCTATTGACACTGCCCTGGGCCAGGGAAAAGTTGACAAATGTAAAAAAAAAACCTGACAATCAGAATATGCAAGAATACTGAGAAAACTGCCTTTTTGTCTTCAGAATCACATAGGTGTTTTAAGACTGGAAGCACTTTTGCCTTTTTGACAACAAAAACCCTTGGGATTAATAAAGTATCCATCTATCTATCTATCTATCTATCTATCTATCTATCTATCTAACAGAAGCTCCTTCCACTCCCTGACAGGCCTTGGCCTGGTGATCAAGTTGC
>NC_045164.1:27373480-27393480 GCF_900700415.2 Clupea harengus
TCACCCCATTCCACATTACATATTATAATCATTTACATTTCCACAAAAAAGCCAAATGATAACGACAGCAGTGTGCAAGAGGTTTTAACAGTCGTGTGACATGAGCTTAATCAAAACACACTCAACAGTCCAGTCCCACTGTGGCAGCTAAGTTTGGTGACGTTTTTCGTTGATGCCTTATAAACCCATTCATTAAGCCTAAGTAAACTAAAAGTGTCTCCAGTTCTGACTTGGGCCATAGTTCGGACAAATACTCAGTTGTCAGCTTTTCAAATGGGGGAGGGATGACAGTCTGTCTATTTCCCCAAAAGCAGCGGCACTCTCTAACACCTTTGAGCCATTCTTTACATTTCCTCATAACCGTTTCATCCACATCTCCCGTCCTCCTCCTCATACTCGACGTCGTCATATTTAATACTGGTCGTTCAGGAGGGATATCTTGACAATCGTTTCTGATATCATCTCCAGGGGTCTCTAGTTTGGCGACGGGCACTGTGCTTTTGGAGGCACCCCTGCGTCCTCTTAGAAGAAGGGAAACCCGTCTGTGCCTGAAGTCCCCCGACGCACAGCATTTCTGCTGCTTGGCCATCATCTGTTTCTCTAAATTGCGCTTTTGAATGACCCAGGATCGCCTCTGGCGTAAGACTCAGAGTGAAACGAATCTCCTCTTCCCCTTCCTCCTTGCCGAGCGAACTCCGCGAGGCGTACTTGTGGCTCTCCGCGTGCCGGACTCCCCGGAACTAGACCGCGGGACGCTGTCGGCAGGAGTTACCCAGTGGTCTGGGGCACGGCCACACCGGACTTCCTGCTCTCGGTCTCTCCGTTAGCAGACCGATCTGGGAGCGGGAGCCCTACTCAACTGTTGCTGCGGCTTTCTGCCAAGTTGCCACGACGTGGACAGTCTATCTCGATCTGAGTCTTTTTCATCCTTCGTTTTATTTCCTAACAAAGGTTGACTAGGCACAAGGTTTGTCTTTTTCCTGAAGAGTTCCTTCCCGGGAGAGGAAATCCGCTGATGGAGGTTGATGGGTGGAAAAGGCATTTTCAGAGTGGTCAAAGAAAGCAGTGAAAATACAGATAGCTTTGAAAAAAAAACGGACGTCAAACAGCTCCAAGGCATTCAAATGAGGGGCGAAATATATCCACTGGCATCATCTGAAAGGACTGAGACTTTGGTTGAATCGTTCAGTCATTGTAAGCGGTGTGCGGTTCTGGGGCTGTGTGAGACGAGTGCGCTGTAGTCTGTGTGTTTTGTTCAGTTTGGAGGGCGTGGCTACAGTATGTGTCGGTATGAAGCACGTTGTTGAAGTCAACAGTGACAAAGCCTACGTGGGATATGAAAACAACGTTAGGCGCCCTATGAGGTGGCCCATGGATATATATGATCGTTTATAAACTCTTTTAACGGAGGTTTAGCCTAGATGGGGTTGAAATAGTGTAGCAAAAATTAAATCAGAGTAGCAAGGCAAAAACTACACAGTTAGGCCTACACAGAGAATAAAAATCACATCCACCAAGAGAACAAAACATTGTTTGAAAATTAATTTTCTTTCTGGTAATTGTGGTTTTGTTCGTACCATGACGTCACTGATAGTACAGTTTGAAACTGGACTGTGCCTGAACCCCCAACCTAAACACTGTGCAGGAGTGACCTTGAAGTAGCACACAGAGAGAGGGGGAACGTTAGACATACAAACGGCCCTCTTCACCAATATTGATTTGCAGGGCGCTTTTTTCAGCCATCCGTAATTTCACAGTCGTCGCTCCTCAGTGGCCTGAGCAGGGCGAGCCGTGTTTTAGCCTCAATGAAATTAAGCACAAATCAATAGGCTTTTCCCGGCACTTTGAAAACAGCTTGGCGATATACTCATTGTAATTGCCAGAAGCGATCTATCCCATCAGTCGCAGATTAAAGATTGGGCAGACTGGACATTCATGTGTCAGTAATTCCTAATCCATAATTGTAGGAGAGCAAATCATGCTGAGAAAAGGCATTTGTTCATAGGAGGAGGGCCAATGCAAAGTATTGGCTAATTTCTTTGCTCGATCATGAAAGTATTGATCTTCAGACTTGTATCAGTTTTCTAATCCATTCTGAGTACCTGATAGGTCTGATAGATGCCATAGGGAATTATTCATGTCAAACTAAACCAGGTTAAATTCCTGGTGTTGCCAATCACTTAAAACAGAAATAGAATTAGTCACAAAGAACCTGTACCATTACATAACTCAAATAACATAAATTGGTGTCTGTCAAATTTTGTGTTTATGTACAACACATTGTCAGCAGGCCCCTCCTGAGCAGGCAGGCTACATCTAAGGGAGGTTTTATCTGATTTTATATGGAATTATTTAATGACACTTTATTTGTCATGCGACAAAAGATACATCGAAATCATGTACACATATTATTTTAAAGTATGACAACATAAAAAGATAGAAAGCAACGGCATTGACTACATGGGGTCAACATCTTACATTTGACATCCATGTGATTATAAGATCCAAATTGCTGTCCAATTACATTTCTTTGTAAAAAGCTATCACATCAGGAGGGGATGCTGTTAGCATGAAGACAGGCAAGGCAAGGCAAGGCGGGGGGACAGTACAGTACGTTCTGCTACACAGGGTCATCATGACTACTGTGCTGGACATTACAGGGCAACAAGTCATTTATGGCCGACTTGTTATCACTCCTGTGCACAGAGAAACTATAGGAGCTCACACGTCACCGTTATCTCTGCCTTTGCTGGGGCTTCTGTTGTGTGTGTGTGCTTCAAAGGACTCCTGTTGTATGCGAGCGCACAGACGTACGAGCCCTGTAGCCGGGCCCGCAAAGTCATTTATAACGCTGCGCCCTCATTATGCAAACAGAAACTTGAACTTCCACCATTGCTTCCCCATCTCAAAGCAGTGGGGGTGGCCTCACTTACTGGAAGTCACCCCGAGACGCTGATTTATCCCCCAGTAATTGCACACCACATTTCTCTTTTATGGGCCTCGGTGGGAGAATGAAAGGAGGGAGATAGCCGCTCTTTGACACCATATGTGCCTGAAATACAACTCGTCTAACTGGGAGACTGAAACACTGATACTTGGAGTAGGCCACTGGCGTCTGGTGTACTTATGATGAACACCGCTGCAAATGTACACATTCCAACACAAAACGGCATGAATAATTATGGTCTGGAGTGCACTTTACCTAATGAGTGCATTTAGCGCGCTTGAGTGTAGATGGACACAGGGCATCTGCACACACAGACACACACACACAGACAGACAGACAGACACAGATACACACACACACACACACACACACAGAAAGACACAGATACACACACACACACAGATACACACACACACACTCACTGAGAGGACAGTGCCTTAGCTTGCTTTCTACTTGAAAGCTGAACAGGGTGAGGAAGGACCACCTGCCCCCCCCCCCCCCCATCCTCTGTCCATCATCATTATGGGCGTCACGTGACGTGGTTTGTGTACAGTGAAGAAGCCGCCACAGTGGAGGAGGGTCGCTCCGCCGAGCGCTGCCGGCCGCGGCCACCGTCGTCATGGCAACTGCATCTATGGAATCGCTTTCATTGCGCGCCGGAGCCGTTTGAAAACAGAACGGCAAGGCAAGCCCGTGAAAAGGCGCACTGGGTTATTAGGTCATGTCTAGATCACTGCGGCGCGTGGGGGCAAATTGGGGCAAATTGGAGCAGATCACGGCAACATACGGCGTATGATTAAAAGAGGGAGAAAAGAGGGGGGGGGGGGGCAAGATCTCATTGTCACGTGTTTGTTAAATACAGGAGTGCTTTCATGAGCGATGAGGAATCTCTTGTTCTGGGGTCGGGGGGGTTTTGGGGGGGGGGGAGGGGGTGGTGCTGTCTAATGTGGCGTGCCATTGAGTGGCAGAATGGCAGCGGAGTCACACGGTTGCCTCAGGCGGGGGCAATTGTCCAAACGTCCCTTGAAGGAAAATTCCTAGACCCCCACAAAGTGTGCCACACGCAATAACTCCTTATTTTTTTTTACTTGCTGCTGCTCCTCAACAGCGTAGGACAACAAAAACAACAACAAATGCAAGTCTTCAAGAAAATAAGAAGAGGTGAATGATGAGCGGTGTTGCAGTGTGGGGTTCAGAGAATGTCTTTAATGCTTGGAGTGCTTCAATGCATTCAATGGAAGAGCTCTTGGTTTATTTATGGAAGCACAGGAAAAACACACACATGTGTAAAAATTCATTCCTCTGTACAAAAGATCAACATGGCCATGAATCATTTGAGCAGAAGCAGGCCAGACACACAAGGCACCTCACTGTTAAGACACAGACTAACACACCTGATTAGATAAGGCAAATCAAAGCACTCTCCATCCGCTCAGCATACACAGAATATAAAATCTGACAGTCCAGCAGAAAAAAAAGCATGTCTTCAAACTTATCCTCACACAAAAGACCACATATAATAGAACACAGAATGAAAATGAAGAAATTTAGGTATTACATGTTTTTTTGTGTATTACACAATGGTGTAGCCTCACATTAATGTTAGTTATCAAGAAACACACTTGATAAGAAGATGATTTAAGCATATTGAAAAAATGAGAAAAAAGATAAACTCTTTATATTAAAAAACAATATTTTACATATTTACTCTGTGTTTGCATACTGGGACCAGTCTTTAGGTCAAACTGTTGTAGAGAACCTCTTTAACTCAAACAGGTGGTGAAGCACTTCATGACTGCATCTCTGCAAAACAGACAAAAAAACGAGAGAGAGAGAGAGAGAGAGAAAAAAAAGAGAAAAAGAGAGAGAGAGAGAGAGAGAGAGAGAGAGAGAGAGAGACAGAAAAAGAGAGAGAGAGAGCTGGTTTCATTAAACTGAGCTGGAACAGGAGAAAGCAGGACAGGAAAACCATGTTATTGTGTGCTATAAGTGTGTCAAACTACAGAGAACACTAAACCACGTTATTGTATGCTATAAGTGTGTTAAACTACAGAGCAGACTAAACCACGTTATTGTATGCTATAAGTGTGTCAAACTACAGGTGAAGACTAAACCACGTTATTGTATGCTATAAGTGTGTCAAACTACAGAGAAGACTATAGCAGCAGTGCTGGGTTTGAAATGTGTGTTAATAAAAACACAGTAAATAAGGGTTGTAAATAAGGGTTGTTTTTAAAGGTTGTTTTGATGCTTCTGGTGATTTCTTTGTTGTGGCGGCGGCAGCAGGGGGCGGAGCTCCTGCATATTTAATTGGGTTTTGGCGGGAAGCAGCACATGCTCAGAGGGTTGGACCGTTCGGTACCACTCCCCCCCCCCCCCCCCACTCCCCCTCCATCGCTCACAGGTACGGAGCATGAGGATGATGCAACTTCGGCAGTCGCCACGGCAACAGCAGAACAAGGTCACAGCGTCTTCCTTGCCCGCCCCTGTGCCTACTCTCTCTCTCTCTCTCTCTCTCTCTCTCTCTCTCTCTCTCTCTGTGTGCCTGCCTCTGTCACTCCGCCATGTGTTGCTATGCAGACTTTCACTGGCTCACTCCAAATTCAGGGGAAGAGGAGGAGGTGGAAGAGGAGGAGGTGTTAACCAAGTCAAGGTTAAAAGGAAAGGGGGAGGAGCGAGGCAGGTTTGCGAAGGAGGGCAGGAGGAGGAGGAGGAGGCTGACGGGGAAACTGGTGACTCCATCCCTCCATACCTTCTGATACGCTGTTCATTCATCTCTCTCTCTCACACACACACACCCACACACACACACACACACACACACACACACACACACACACACACACACACACACACACAGCTCTCTCTAGGTAAACACTGGAGCCTAAGTGCTGAACTAAAAAAAAATCACTAAATGAATAAATGATGATAAGAAGACACATTTTGAGTTTAGCTGATGAAACAGCCGTGCAATGGGCGCCCTGACTACCAACCCAAAGGTGCACACTAAGGAGATAAATATGGTGTCAATGCACAATATGAATTTGGACTGATGGCTTTTACAGGGTTCTTGCACCATTTCAAAAGTAAAATGTAATGCTTTTTAAGACCTTTTTAAGACCTCAACAAATATAATTTAAGACCCAAAAATGTCACAAAACAACACAATGCATTGCATGAAGGAATCATATCGAATAATGAAAATAATAACTGTTTGAAAACATTAATGTTATCACATGACTTCATGAGAGAAACCAATGAATAGAGAGGTCCATTGTTTTGTAACATGCCAAATTCATCAGTAGTCCAGAATCGCAAATGAAGGTCCATTTGTTTGCTCTTTGTCGTTTTATTCATACTTTCATCAAACATGACAACATATGGTTTCTCACTAACGCTGCACGATAGCTCCTTCTTGATGAATGAAGTGATGCCATATTTGGCGACATATGCCGTTTTTTTTTCACCACAGGTGAATGACTTTGCAAGCTGCGAATTGGGGAACATGGCAGCAAAGACGCCACGTATGTCATCGTTAGATTTCAATGAATTGTGCCTCGTCACAGTATGGAGAACCCACAGTACCTCTGCCTTTTGAGTGTCTGGCGGTGAAATGAAACTTGTTACAGCCGACTGAGAGGTGGCGTCTGAACTTGTATCGTCGTTAGTAGGGATGGGTATCGTTTGGGTTTTTTCCCGATACCGGTGCTAAACCGATACTTTTAAAACGATACCGGTGCATAAACGGTGCCTGAAACCGATACTTTTTTTAAAGCACAAAGCGACGATTGACGACATTAAAGAAAGGCTTTTTTTATTGCCAAGGCAATTTTTTTTCTTCAAATTGAACAATATATTTACTGTTTAAAGTATATTATAAATATAAATACATACAAAACACTTGGCTTCCAACTACAGCTTCAAACTATGAACATTATATTAACTGTAAACAACAGTTTATAGTATACTTAAATAAATATAAATAAATACAAAAAACAGCTTCAAACTTCTTTTGCAAAAATAGTATTATTGGAGTCAAAAATGTATTATTTTGTTTGCATTTATTTCATGAAATTTCACCATTTTATGATTTGTTTATACCTATCTTTCTATCTTGTTTATAGTTAATCTTGTTACTTGAACACACTGAGTACGAGAAAATGTGTACTGCCCCTTTAAGAGACTACCTTTAGCTGTCATCTCCGTTTATTTTCCAGTCTTCGGTTGCTGATCTGCCGTTGACTCTTGCCTTATCTCCCCTCTTTTCACGCAATTGTTTTGTTGCATTTGCTGCACGTCGCGATGTTTTAATCTTTTTGTGCGAAATACAGTGACACTTTTGACCGTTTACCTTTCGGTATTTTCTCTGTTAAAAGGTTGATTGACTAGTTCTGTTTGTGCTTGTTCTGTGAAATGCTGCCTGCTCTTCACTGTCATAAGACTGTTGCTATGAAAACACCAATGAGCGTGAGCGACACAGGAAAACGTTTACATTGGGAGCTGGGGCAGTTTTACATGTGCCCCATGGAATCTGCCTAGCGACCGTGTTCAATTGGCTCAGGCACCGAAATGAAGCACCGAAATATGCGTTGCACTTTCCCATCTTCTTTGCATTTTGAACCTTACATCGACAACCGCGTAATGGCGACACGCAGCCTGACGTCAGCGTCTGTAGCCGACCTACCGTAAACAGCTATTAAATTGCGGAGACTCAATTCACACAATACTAAATTAATCAACTATGAGATGTTTTACGATGCGCCACTGTGCTTTCTCATCGTCATTAAGCGCACCGGCAAAAAAAATTAATACCTACAGCAACTTTACGTGAAATTTAAGACAATTTAAGACCTTAATTACCCGAATTTTAATTTAAGACATTTTAAGACTTTTTAAGGACCCGCGGGAACCCTGTTTTACACTGAAGGGTAACACACACTAACTAACCAATTCTGAAGACACAGGAGATCTAGGGGATGTCTACTGATACAGGGGAAGACTGTCCACGAAATCACACATTAGAAAAGAGGTGTGGTGTGTGTGTGTGTTTAAAAACGTCACGCCAGCCGAACAAAGACTGGCCAGTAGATCTCACCGGAACACAAGGGCCTCCAGGAGAGCTTTAACCAAATGAGGAAACATCAGATCTCAATACGGCCATACCAGCCCGCCCCAGACAGCCCCCAGAGCGCCTCTGGCGGGGGCAGGGGGGGCGGGGGGGGGTCCCTAGCTGTCAGGACACATTAGGGGCCCATGTGTGTGATGAGTTCGGGCGAAAGGGAGGGGTCCGACATGAGCAGAGAAAGGGGGAGAGGACCTCTGGCCACCTCTGAGGTAGAGAGAGCATCGGCCATGAGTGTGTGTGTGTGTGTGTGTGTGTGTGTGTGTGTGTGTGTGTGTGTGTGTGTGTGTGTGGGGGGGGTAGAGAGAGCATCAGCCATGAGTGTGTGTGTGTGTGTGTGTGTGTATGTGGGTGGGGTCGGGGCAGGGCGTGGTCAGCATGTGGTCGAGGTGTGAAGTGTTTTTGTTTACTCTTCTGTTATGGTTTGTGTTGTTCTGTCAGGTCTTTGCTGCCAGGAAACCTGTTCCCTCAGCATTCAGTTGTTTACCTACACACCACCCCCCCCCCCCACACACACACACACACAAATAACTCCCATCACTCCCCCTTAAAAAACATCATCCTCCTGCTCATCATTGTGAACAAGCTACCAACCACCACGAAAACAACAGTGGCAAAAAAAAAGAAAGAGAAAAACAACTGATCCCAACCAATCAGAATGAAGCTGGCGCCAAAACACGCATCCGCTTACGAGAGGCGCTATTTACATCTCTCATTTTTTAACCCTTAAACCGCTGCTGGCCTCGTGCCATAGAGGCATTAAAACTAAATACCCTCACACACTGAACAGAGGACAGGGGATGGGATGGGAGACAAACAAGCGGTATCGTGGCGGCTGCTGGCTGCTGGTGATGGTGGTGGTGATGACGGGGTCTTCCCCGGGATTAGGGCCCATATGGTGGAGGACAACAGGCGTGCGAGTAAACGTTCACGAGTAAATAAAAACATGTTTTCATTCATGGATTACGCACTCATCCTCAGCCCCACCCTGAACCCTATAGTCTCTCCACATGAGAGCGTGTGTGTGTGTGTGTGTGTGTGTGTGTGTGTGTGTGTGTGTGTGTGTGTATGTGTGTGTGTGTTTTATGAGCTAACACGTTGCCATTTGTGCAAAGTGATGCAATTAGTGGGTTTGGCATGTCAATTAGGCTGTAAATCTAGTTCCATAGGGTGCCCTTAAAACACAGGGCATAATTACGGCAGAACCCTGCAGATGTAACGAGCACACATGTGCGGATCGGGCATCTACACGAGAAGCTAAATATTAATCGGAGGATAAAGAGGGAGATTGGATTTAGCACTGATTATAAAGCTGGAAAATTAGCAAAACCAGCACCAACTGCTTTAGCTTCCGGATTTGAACCTGTAAGTACGTACATTAATCAGAAGTATGTACTATGCAAACATAGATGCATTGTGGTGTCTGTTTGTTTGATGTTTACTTCAAAAGAAAAGAAAAGAAAAAAATTGGAGTTAGAAAAATAGTTCTCCTTACCTGGCAAATGGGATGTAGGAGATACTGTACCTGAGAGAGGGAAGAAAAGAAAAGAGAAGAGAAGGAGGTCAAACTCGAGTTGAATGGTCTTCTGTTCTGTTAGTTTGAGCCACAGGCTACTGTTCTTCACACACATAAGGACTGTCCCCGACATCCGTCTGGCTCGTCACACAAGGGAAAAAAACCTTTTGTTGAGGGAATTCTCTGGCAGGTGGCCGATTCCAAAATTAACTGTAAGCTCGTACCTCAGTCAGACGCCAGCGTTAAGCCAAACAGGGGTGGCAGGTTGCCTTCTGAACAATTTGAAAAGTGCTTTTAGTCGGAAATGAGTAATCTGAATTAAATTAGCTTTACGTAAGATGCCACACACAACATACACGTGGATATTATGTCAAATTATGTGATTTTACGTGGCTGTCAAGATTATCGTACACATTCCATTTTACCTAGTGAAAACGGAACAATCTCAATCAATGATACCGTTAGCGGCAGCAACGCACGTCTGTGTGTGTGTGTGTGTGTGTGTGTGTGTGTGTGTGTGTCCAACTGCAGCAGCTGTGTCATGTGCAGCGGCCGGCGCACAAGAGACCATTATGTTGTCAAGATCATCACGTCAACATAATCACAGCATTCTGTACGCCACTGTAAACACACCCTTGCCATCACAGCAGGAAGGCTTTAATCAAAGCCTCAGGGGAGAGGAGTTGCTTTTAAATCCCCAGGCTTTACTTTCACAAGAATTATGCCCCCCCCTCCCCCCCTCAAAGGCAAGCGGATAAAAATCAGGATAGGTTATTAAACACTCTGAAATACCCGGGTGCAATGGGGGAAAACAAACAGTGAAACAAGAGGACAGCAGATCAAATGTAATATGTGACGTGTGTGACGTGTCTCAGGATGACAGCAGATCAAATGTAATATGTGACGCGTGTCGGGAGGACAGCAGATCAAATGTAATATGTGACGTGTGTGACGTGTCTCAGGATGACAGCAGATCAAATGTAATATGTGACGTGTGTGACGTGTCTCAGGATGACAGCAGATCAAATGTAATATGTGACGTGTGTGACGTGTGTCGGGAGGACAGCAGATGAAATGTAATATGTGACGTGTGTGACGTGTTTCAGGAGGACAGCAGATCAAATGTAATATGTGACGTGTGTGACGTGTTTCAGGAGGACAGCAGATCAAATGTAATATGTGACGCGTGTGACGTGTCTCAGGATGACAGCAGATCAAATGTAATATGTGACGTGTGTGACGTGTCTCAGGATGACAGCAGATCAAATGTAATATGTGACGTGTGTGACGTGTCTCAGGATGACAGCAGATCAAATGTAATATGTGACGTGTGTGACGTGTTTCAGGAGGACAGCAGATCAAATGTAATATGTGACGTGTGTGACGTGTCTCAGGATGACAGCAGATCAAATGTAATATGTGACGTGTGTGACGTGTTTCAGGAGGACAGCAGATCAAATGTAATATGTGACGTGTGTGACGTGTCTCGGGAGGACAGCAGATCAAATGTAATATGTGACGTGTGTGACGTGTCTCAGGATGACAGCAGATCAAATGTAATATGTGACGTGTGTGACGTGTCTCAGGATGACAGCAGATCAAATGTAATATGTGACGTGTGTGACGTGTTTCAGGAGGACAGCAGGGGGGTATTCGTCGTAGCTCGCTAAGCGGTTTAGCGAGCTAATTTTCAGGTTAAGATAAAAAACGCCCCTCTTTTTGGTTCGTGGAAGCAACTTTTGATAAATCACCATAGTTACATATCGATTAGCACTAACCTGCTCCAGGGCAGGCTAACTTAAGTGTAGCTGGATAAGCTTGCCACACCCCCGGAAAAAGGAGGGATCCCATTGACCAAGGACTGATATTAGATAGTTAATAAGATTAGCGGAGGGAGAGAGTTCTTTGCAATCGCCAAGATCAATTATTCTTGTATGAGCGCTACCGATTCAGCCGACAAGGAATCATTCATTTACAAGACCTTCTCGAGTCATTAATTGCAAACACCACAGTCGAACATTGACTGTCTTGCGCTTTTTTGCGAGTGGTACATTTTTGTAGTGTCGGTGATGCGGAGAACAAAGCACTCATAATTATATGAGCGTTATTAGTACACCATAGCATATCATTATTGTAGAAAATGATTAAGGTGGACTCATGATAAGAATAGAGAGAAATACAGACAATTTATTTTCACTGCTTCAATTTATTGCATTTGTTATTAATACATTTAGTCATTTAACAGACGCTTTTATTCAAAGCGACTTACAAGAAAATGTAGAATTATATCCAGGAAGGAGGTGAGGGGATTTGAACTAGCAACCTTGTACTTTCGAACCGGTAGAGAGAACCTCTGTACTAGTTGACACTTGCCGTCAGTTAGTCATACATAGATATCACCCTATAAACATCCCAACACACCTTGCTCTCACAGCGGTGGCGGTGTTGAATTTTGCCATGATTATGGTCTTGTATTCTTCATAAGCGTTCATGTTCATCTCCTGCTCGCCAGCGGAGAAAAAAAGAGCAATTTTCTTTGAGTTTAGAACCATTATACCGTTACCAAATCATTGTTTTGGTGATCGACCTTTCCTGCCTTTTGAAGTAGGACGTGCACGCGCAAATGCCCCGGTAAGTTTAGCCTGGTTGAAATTAACCACATGATTTGGATGCGGATCAGCCGTTAACGAACCGATATTTGCTGTTCTCAATCAGCTCGCTAATCTTAACGGGCTAAAAGGCCAATTGATTAACTTAGCTTCAATCCTACGACGAACGTACCCCAGATCAAATGTAATATGTGACGTGTGTGACGTGTCTCAGGATGACAGCAGATCAAATGTAATATGTGACGTGTGTGACGTGTTTCAGGAGGACAGCAGATCAAATGTAATATGTCCAGAGACTCCAGTGTCTCAGGGGGGCGGCGATGCTCCCCCCCCCCCCCCCCACAGAACCCTTAAAGCCAGTTCCTGGAATCTCTCCTTGTTTCACCATAATGAATGTGCCCAGTCTGAACTTAATGAACCAAACACTGAGCACTTGATGTGTGTACCATACATCTGTGTGTGTGTGTGTCTGTGTGTGTGTGTGTGTGTTGTGGTGTGTGTGTGTGTGTGTGTGTGTGTGTGTGGTGGTGTTTGTAGGTCTAATTTAAGGAGGCTGCACACACACGTCAGATGAGGGGAGAAAGCGCACACTGACTCAGGCAGGCGGGAGGCGTTTGCGGCGTCAATGAAACTGACAGCCATTCCACTCTGGCCCAGATATGTGTGTTTGGTGCCAAACACCCTCTCAGCTGCCTACGCATTCTCCCTCCCTCCCACCCTCGCTCCCTCTCTCTCTGTCACACACACACACACACACACACACACACACACACACACACAGATGATCACACACACACACACACACACACACACACACACACACACACACACAGATGATCACACACACACACACACACACACACACACACACACACACACACACACACACAGACAATTACACAAACACAGATGATCACACAGACACACATAAAATAATGCAGCGCTCGTAAAATGATGGCTTCATTCTCGGCTGCATTATTCAATCTCACACGCACACAATATAACTGGCAAAAACACACATACTGTACATACATCATAAACACACAGAAACACTTTTCAAACTATAGCTTGAGTTGGTGACAGTGCCCCCCCCCCCCCCCCCCCCCCCCCCCCACACACACACACACACACACCTCTCTGTGTATGCTTTCCAAGCAAATGGCCCCCACCACATGTCAGGTTAATAATAGCCTCCTGCTCTGGCCTCTCTCTGCTCTCGGCCACAGGTGCCAACTGTGCCGCACCTGGTGATGCACCTGTGGCCTGTGGCTCCCCCCCGGCCCGGGCCAAAAGGTCAGGATAGGCTTAGAGGATCAGATTAGCTCTGCTCTGCTCTGCTCTGCTCTCCTCTGCTCTGCTCTCCTCTGCTCTGCTCTGCTCTAAACAGAGCGCTTCCACGGTGTCACCCCTCCACACCTATGGGTGTCTGAGCGCTTGTTCATTAGGACGGCGTGAGTGGAGACACACTCACTGGTGTGTGAATGACGGCTCTGCTCTGCTCTGCTTTGCTCTGCTTTCCTCCCTCTCCTCTCCTCTGCTCTCCTCTCCTCTGCTCTGCTCTCCTCTCCTCTCCTTTCCTCTGCTCTCCTCTCCTTTCCTCTCCTCTCCTCTTCTCTCCTTTCCTCTCCTCTGCTCTCCTTTCCTCTGCTCTCCTTTCCTCTGCTCTGCTCTGCTCTGCAGGCCTACTCTGCTCAACCCAACCTGATCTGAACTGCTTTAGCTGCAGCGACATCAGCCCCCCCCCCCCCCCCCCCATCAGCCCCCCATCCTGGGCAGGCCCCCGCTCTAAGGACTGTGGGAAAGAGATGGCGTGTGGAAGTGTGTCTTTGTGCATAGGCAGGGGAGGTGGTAAGTGTGTATACGTATGCACGCATACAGATTATATATGCGATAACCATGTCATAGAGAAATGTATACATACATACTCATACACATTAACACAAACACAAACACACATGTGTACTTTTACAACAAATACATGCTCATGCATTTCAGTGTTTGTATACAAAGCAGATATGAAATGTGAATGTGTGTGTGTGTGTGTGTGTGTGTGTGTGTATGTGTGTGTGTGTGTGTGTGTGTGTAAGTCAAACACCTAGTGACCTAGAGGAGTGATGGAGCCTACTCACTCGGGCAAAAACAGACTTAAACAGAGCGCTTCCACGGTTAAATCCAGATGAATCAAACATGACACAGCAGGGGGTTCCTATCTGTAACCCTAACAACAGCAGCATCGGTGGCCTGGATCCCAACAACCGCATCAGTGCCCTGGATCCCTAGCAACAGCATCAGTACCCTGGATCCCTAACAACAGCATCAGTACCCTGGATCCCTAACAACAGCATCAGTGCCCTGTAACCCTAGCAACAGCATCAGTGGCCTGGATCCCTAACAACAGCATCAGTACCCTGGATCCCTAACAACAGCATCAGTGCCCTGGCAAACATCCATCCTGAAATCAAACTCAAGTCGATAAGCTCTGATTCACCATGGCTTTGGTCCAAAAGAGGAATGGTTCTTCTTGCCAAGTTCCCCTGAAGCAGTGGGGCACGGAGTGTGTGAGTATGTGTATGTGTGTGTGTGTATGTGTATGTGTATGTGTGTGTGTATGTGTGTGTGTGTGTGTGTGTGTGTGTGTGTGACAGCGTGGCCAAACGTAAGTGGAGCTCAGCTTAAGACCTTACTCTAGATTAACTGGATTTAATCTTGCACGTGGCCCAAGACGAGGCTCAGCTTCCTCCCTCTCACTTTTACACACACACACACACACACACACACACACACACACACACACACACACACACACGAGAAATGAGAAACTTACCACGTCATGGCCAAGAACTGTAAGATGCAGAAGATGATGGCCAGCCCCTTCTTATGCCACTGTGGAGAAAGAAGGGAGGGGAGACGTGCAGTGAGTGAGCAGTTTACCAACACAATAGAGCATGTTCATATTCACTGCAGTGTCATATATCCATGGACATATCAGGCAATCTATACACAGCTGGAGCTGCTAGACTAAGCTATATAATGCTATATGATGCTATATGATAACTGTAACTTCTAGACTAAGCTATATAATGCTATATAACAGCTGTAACTTCTAGACTAAGCTATATAATGCTATATGATAGCTGTAGCTTCTAGACTGTAACTTCTAGACTAAGCTATATAATGCTATATGATAGCTGTAACTTCTAGACTAAGCTATAAAATGCTATATGACAGCTGTAACTTCTAGACTAAGCTATATAATGCTATATGATAGCTGTAACTTCTAGACTAAGCTATATAATGCTATTTGATAGCTGTAGCTTCTAGACTGTAACTTCTAGACTAAGCTATATAATGCTATATGATAACTGTAGCTTCTAGACTAAGCTATATAATGCTATATGATAGCTGTAGCTTCTAGACTAAGCTATATAATGCTATATGGTAGCTGTAGCTTCTAGACTAAGCTATATAATGCTATATGATAGTATAATGTGAGGCAGAGCGGTTCTATGCACGTTTAAAAACACTCACCCAAAACACAGAACACAGCGTGAGAATCAGACAGAGCTGGAGGAGCAAACAGAGGAAGAGGAAGAGATTCAGAGTCACATCATCACTGATGTTGCACAACTGGACATGCTACCATGGGAATCTACACTGACAGGGATTAGACCACTGTCCTTACGTGCAGTTATCCATTAACAGTGCCGTGGGGGTATGTGCAGGGTTTAGCAATAGATTATCTAGGAGTGTAACATGCAAGGCTGCTTTGGGTAAAGCACAAGCTTAACACAGGCATGTTAAGAATCTCCCTAATGCAAATGGACGTCTTAAGATGCTTCAAATCTTTAATTGCTAACTGGCTAAATGCTTTAGTCTGTGGTGTGGGTTTGGAGAGTCAGCCAATACACTTTCTGTGTGTGTGTGTGTGTGTGTGTGTGTGTGTGTGTGTGTGTGTGTGTGTGTGTGTGTGTGTGTGTGTGTGTGTGTGTGTGTGTGTGTGTGTGTCTCAGTCAGGACAGGGTGAAAAGAGTGTGCATATAAATACTCTTAATGTAATATTCCTACAACGAATGTTAATATGGTCTTAGAAATATTCCATTCATTAAAAATGTGGTCTGTTTTTATTTGGAGAGGGTGAGTGCTGGAGGAAGAGGAAGAGGAAGAGGAGGAAGAAGCGGAGACAGACGGTTGTTTCTTTACCAGCACGACACAGGTGGCTATGAGTCTGGTGGGCTCAAACATGCGCTTCAGCTGTTTAAACGGCCCCATCAGAAAACAGGTGCTTTAGGAGAAAACACACACACACACACACACACAGACACACACACACACACACAGAGACAAATATGTTATACCACTTAAGAAAACTGAATAGTGAAATCTGCATTGGACCTTGACATCTCCATGAGAACCAAACCCAGACACACACACAGATGCAGTCTGAGGAGGTTAGCCCACAGTACAGCATGAAAAGGATCTAGAACCCTGGAACCCTGGAACCCTGGAAGCAGAATTATGACAAGGATTGACGACAGCACGGCGACATGCATTACCCCAGTCTACAAACAGGCGTTAGCATTACCCCAGTCTACAAACAGGCGTTAGCATTACCCCAGTCTACAAACAGGCGTTAGCATTACCCCAGTCTACAAACAGGCGTTAGCATTACCCCAGTCTACAAACAGGCGTTAGCCTATGTGTCACCCCTTCACACCTACGGGTGTCTGAGCGCTTGTTCATTAGGACGGCGTGAGTGGAGACACACTCAATGGTGTGTGAATGACGCCAGCTTGTGACGTGGGGTGTGTGTGTGTGTGTGTGTGTGTGTGTGTGTGTGTGTCCGTGAAAAGATCGCCTTTGCCTCTCCCACTGATTGCCAGACGTCAGAAAAAAAACCCAAATTGATCATGGCTGTGGTGACGCAGGCTCTCCTTCCCCCTCTCTTTTTGACTGTAGGTGAGCATGAGAGCTGTGACGAGCATCTGCGTACGGGTCGCACAACGACTCTTTAACCGCGTCACTCAGGCATGAAAAAAATAACTGAAAGCCAAAAGTCGTGCGGAACTGCATTTTTTTTTTACTTCGATTTGAGCCTCATTCAGATGTGGGAAAAAATTGTATATATATGAATGTGTTTGTGTGCGTGTGTGTGTGTGAATGTGTGTGTGTGAATGTGTGTGTGTGTGTGTGTGTGAATGTGTGTGAATGTGTGTGTGTGTGTGTGAATGTGCATGTATGAATGTGTATGTATGAATGTGTATGTATACGTATGTATGTGTATGTGTGTGTGTATGTGTATGTGTATGAATGCATGAATGTGCATGTATGAATGTATATGTATGAATGTGTATGTATGAATGAATGTGTGTATGTATGAATGTATATGTATGAATGTGTATGTATGTATGTATGAATGAATGTGTGTATGTATGAATGTGTATGTATGAATGTGCATGTATGAATGTGTATGTATGAATGTGTGTGTGTATGAATGTGCATGTATGAATGTGCATGTATGAATGTGTATGTATGAATGTATGTGTGTGTGTATGAATGTGCATGTATTAATGTGTGTGTATGAATGTGCATGTATGAATGTGCATGTGTGCATGTATGAATGTGCATGTATGAATGTATGTGTATGAATGTGCATGTATGAATGTGCATGTATGAATGTGTGGGAAAAAAAATTGTATATATATGAATGTGTATGTGTGTGTGTGTGTGTGTGTATGTATGAATGTGCATGTATTAATGTGTGTGTATGAATGTGCATGTATGAATGTGCATGTATGAATGTGCATGTATGAATGTATGTATGTGTGTATTTATGTGCTTTTATGCACGCGTATCATTTGAGGACAGTTACCAGTTCATATTGGATTTATTTTTTCTAAGACAAAATGGGAACATATACCTGAAAGATATCAAATAAGAGAAATAAAAAATACAAATCTGAACTGAGCATAAAGGCTGCAGTCTGAATCAGCCCTCGGCTCTCCTGAAGAACAGACAACCAGGAGGCACGTGTGTGTGTGTGTGTGTGTGTGTGTGTGTGTGTGTGTGTGTGTGTGTGTGTGTGTGTGTGCAGTCTGAATCAGCCCTCGGCTCTCCTGAAGAACAGACGACCAGGAGGCAGTGTGTGTGTGTGTGTGTGTGTGTGTGTGTGTGCGTGCGCAGTCTGAATCAGCCCTTGGCTCTCCTGAAGACAAAACTGAAGGAGTCATTAACCCCACTCCTTCTGGTGACGTCATGCCACAGCTGTGTCACCGCTGCAGCGCTCGCCGTTAGCGTCTCGCCGTTAGCGTCTCACCGTTAGCGTCTCACCTTTGGACATGGAAAAGGTGACGGGGTATTTTCACATGGTTTAGTATTGACAACATTTCCTGGGTAAGCGCAATTTTCTCCTGTTCAACGAAATGAATCAATGTGCTGTCTGTATACACTGTATAAACACGGTTCGTCTCCCTCTTTGTGTAATACATGTTTGGATTTTAATTGGACTCGTGCCCAAAGAAATCACATTTTACTGCCCTCAACGTTGTCAAAGGCTGTGTTGCTGTGCACATGACAATAAACCCTCCGAATACTGAGTCTTTTTTTTTTTTTTTTTTAAGATTTGTTTTTGGGGCTTTTTGCCTTTAATCAGATAAGACAGTGAAGGTTTTGGACAGGAAATGAGATGGAGAGAAGAGGTGGGGGAGTGGGATCGGGAAATGACAGCGGGTCGGACCCGAACCCGTGTCCCCGTGGGCGTTCAAGCCCGTATATGGTCGGGGCTACTGCTTGCCCCACAGTGCCCCCCCCCCCGAATACTGAGTCCCTCAAGCCAGACTAGGCAGTAAAGGAAGGTGTATTGTTCTCATAGCACAGATCGCAGAGCAAACATGGCTACTTGGACAGCATTTAAAATGCTTCCTCAAGCACTTAAAAGCCAGACGGTAAACACTGCTTTACACAAGCAGGGGTGGTGGTGGTGGTGGTTGGGCGGGGGGGGGGGTGGCTCAGGTGGGGCACATGTGCTGCCAAGACGCTTCTGTCCGAGACAATAGTGGGGTTTTCTCACTGGACCTTAAGACAATAGTGGTGTTTTCTGCCTGGACCCTAAGACAATAGTGGTGTTTTCTGACTGGACCTTAAGTCCTCCTGGGCCACACTAGACCCAGACTAGACCCAGACTAGACCCAGACTGGGCACAGAGCTGGTCATTGGGTTCAGAGTGAGGTCCTCACAGGACACTATGGACGTTTGCAAACAACGGCAAACAGCTTCTGGCTATTCTAAATGTGGCTATTATAAATGTGGCTTTTATAAATGTGGCTTTTATAAATGTGGCTATTGTAAATCTGGCTTTTATAAATGTGGCTACGAGCCCACAGTCAGCCAGTCACATGACGCACAGGCTGCTGCTGCTGCCATAGCGACCAACAAGAGAGCGGAACCAGAAGAATGCCACGGAACTCCACGGAACTCCACGGAACTCCACGGTAAAAGTGTGTCAATTATTCTGAGAAATATTTGAAGCCAATCCATCTCCTCTAGTCCAGACGACCCCACTCACTCCTAGATGAGTTTCTACCGTGTTCTCTCCGTACACACACACACGTGACCACCAGCTCGACACCGACCCTGGCCGAGGTCTGCGTCTGCATCTGGGGGCGCTGACAGGGAAGTCACGGAAACTTCCGGGTTAATGGTTCAGGGTGTTTCAGCTAGACCCACTCAAGTTAATGATTGTGTTTCCTCCAAGGCATTTCTTAACAGAACAGAGCCAATGAACCTCCTGTCACCATGTCACCATGTGGA
>NC_045164.1:27398480-27408480 GCF_900700415.2 Clupea harengus
ATGGAAGGATGTCACAAGACAAGAAATAAACAGTACCGCCAACCCTGACATTTCCTTGTCTGTACCACACTGAGGGGCGTAGGGTATAATCGCCACATAATCATTCAGTCACACTAAGTCATCGCTCACCAACAGCACAAAGAGCTGATTTTTTTTGTGTGGTATCTTAAAGGGAGAACACAGTGGAGGAGAGACACAGACAGTTGTTCCTGGTTGCTTCACTTACACCTTACACCACATCTAGTTACAAACTTAAATTATGGTCTACACTGTTTGGCAACAGAGTTGCCTGTTGGAAAAAAGAATGAACAGGAACCTAGAAGGAGTGAGGATAACTGAAATATGTAAACAGTGGGGTATATTATCTAAAGAATGCTTCTGGGGGGTCACTAAACAACTGAACAGTTTGATAGACATGCAAGGACAGAAAAACAACACAACAGCTTACCTCCCATGATCCATCACCTCATGAAGGCATGAAAAAAGGTATCAATTCAGCATTACAATAATAGATTTACTCATTTTACCAGATGCACTAATATACTACATAGCTCTCCTGTTAAGTGTTACAATGTAGTCTATTTCCTGGTAGGCTAGACAAATACATTTTACTGTAAGTATTTTATGCATATACTTATTGGCGTGGGGTGGGGGTTACAAGTCAATAATAAGTACGTTTTGGATCACTCTTATATCGGCTGGTTGTTATCACTGATAGAAATGCAATTCAAATATCCATCTGCGGGGACATAGCACATGAGAGTCTAAATGTGTGTCAGTTGAGTGGAGAGACACAATTCTAAACACACTGAGATACAGAGTAGGTTAATGATAGATCCCGATGCCCAACCCACATACTTTCAGTTGTCATAATTTAACAACTGATCTGGTATTCGTCTGAAAATGTTAAACGTATTGTGATCCAGGCCTGTTAATAACTACGTTAGTAGCAGGCTAGCTGGAAACCCGTGGACACATTTCTTGGCCATATGGTTATTTAGTAATCTTTTAGCCTGAACAAACACATTTACTGATTGATTACGATATTTATGTTACACTTGACAAAGTGAAAGTACTCCGTTTCAAAGAGTTCGTAAAAGCACACTTCTGCTGTCGATGACATTAACGTTACTCTGAATGCCATTTTAGTCCGCAATACCTGTGCTGTCAAGCCCAGCTCCTCGTTTTCCTCACGACCACTTAGAACACGACGGAGTTTGTCCATCGTCGTATGTGCTGACCGATTATTTTTACTGTGTCACAGATGTAACGTTAAATTAAACTCATACAGCTACTTCCTCGACGTTTCGCAAACTTGGCTAACCGTGTTACTGACTTATCTGGGCGTGTCGAAACCATACACACGGGAGGTCAGAAGACCAGCGTGAGGTTCATGGGAAATGTATGACTGTGATGTACACTCGAATTTTGTGAAAACATAACGTAAAGAATATTCTGGGATCAGAATTATGCATGTATTTCACTTTATAAAATAAATAGTAAATACAATCGATTAAAACTTTGATTATGCGAATCTGTTTCGGTGCAGGTTTACGCATTACAGCAAGTTTAGGCTACTTTCGTTTTTGCAGTTGAGTTTTGATTGCATGTTTTTGAAGGAATTGTAAAGTCTCAGAAACCGCCTCGTATTTAAGGGTTTTGAAATTACATACAATAGAAGTTGCCGTACGGTTAAACAATCGACAATGCTCGATCGTTTTTTGTACATAATGGCCTACATGAAAATCCTGTTTCACACGTAAGCAATTGGAGTATAATTGACCAATCCCAGTCCAGGCACTGGCGCATGTGAATGAAGTCATCACCAATCGCCGACTGAAATGTCATAACAGCTGTTTTCCTAGCGTGTTTTGAAAGTTGTTTGTGAAACGTTTTTAGATACAAGCTTGCTTTTAAAATTAAACGAAATGTCACTAGAGACTGTTCCTAAGGATTTGCGCCATTTACGGTCTTGCCTTTTGTGCTCTCTTGTGAAGACAATCGATCAGTTTGAGTATGACGGTTGCGACAACTGCGAAGCCTACCTACAGCTGAAAGGGAATCGAGAGATGGTTTACGAGTGCACAAGTTCGTCTTTTGACGGAGTCATATCAATGATAACTCCTGAGGACAGTTGGGTCGCCAAATGGCAGAGAATCAGTAATTTTAAACCAGGGGTCTACGCTGTAACAGTGACTGGTCGCTTACCTCCAGGTATGTGCAGGCCACAGCTGTACACTCACACACACCAACTTGACACACTCACAAATAAAACTACACTCCTATCAATGATGGAAACATATAGTATAGTATATGAAATAGTATAGGGTCTTCTAAACTATAAAAGACCTGTTTGACACATGCCTCTGTTAGTCCCCCTAGTCCATTGACCCAGGCTGTCCTTATTGACCTTGACCCACAGGCAGACACAGGAAAACCACACAGTGTGTCAAACAGGTATTTTTCATAGTTTGGAAGACACTATACTTACACTTGTGTCAAACTAAGATGCTTAAAACAAATCATGTATGATGAATTTATAAAGGTTCTTGTTTCTATCATTGATATGGTTGTATTTGTGAGTGTGTCAAGTTAGTGTGTGTGAGTGTACAGCTGTGTACTTGTAAGTTTTATTATTCAACGTGCCGATTTATTTAAGTGTGAACATTTTGTGTGTTTGTGTGTGTGTATGACGGCACAGTTGTTTGTAGGTATTTGTGTGTGTGTGTGTGTGTGTGTGTGTGTGTGTGTGTGTGTGTGTGTGTGTGTGTGTGTGTGCATGCATATATATGCGTGTCTGTGGTCCATACAATAATTCCTTACTTTGTCATTTGTTCCCTCTTCCACAGGTGTCGTGAGGGAACTGAAAAGCCGAGGAGTGATCTACAAATCAAGAGATACTTCAGTTATTTAACTGCAGTTAAAACATAACTGAACACGTCAGCAGAGATTTATCTGGAGACATATTTGGTTTACTTTACTTTTAAACAAGGATGGATATTATATCAGTATCTATTTTTCAAAAGAAGAAAATCTTCTCATGTCTATAAGCGTGTGTGTGCGTGTGTGTCTATGTACACTTTCAGACTCTATTTACGTAGTATTTTAAGCTTATTGCTCTTTGTTGGGGAGACTTATGTTGAGAGATGTTTGAGTACAAAGTTTCAAGTTTCAAGTTTCAAGTCTTTTATTGTCAGATGCACAGAACAACACAGAGTCAGACTGGGCACTGAAATTCTTAAGACAAGACACCGCACAACAACCTACCATAACATAATATAACATACCATTACATTGCATCACGGTGACCCCCCCTGGCTACCCCCTCACATTCCTTCCTACAGTGACTGTATTCCCCCCTCTACCCTGGCCTGACTGCCACACACCTCCCTCCAGCCACTGAACATTTGCACTAAAACTGTTCCTTTGTTTATATCTATTTATTTAAAATTGTTGTCCATATTCATATTCACTGTATTTATATCTTATCATGTCTCCTACCTCATTTATAACTTCTACTGCCACTTTCACCTGTACTTCACATGCACTTTACATATATCTATATCACATCTGCCCTAATCACCATTATTGCTGCTTACTGTTCATATCACTTATATCCTATACCATACTGTATATATTCTATTTATCTATTACCACTTTGCACATACTCTGCACTCTTCTGATTTTGCACTTCTGGTTAGATGCTAACTGCATTTCGTTGCCTCAGTACTTGTACTCTGTGCAATGACAATAAAGTTGAATCTAATCTAATCTAAAGTACTCTGAACATAAATTACACATATAATAAACATATAATAAACCTACTTAATATACAAATAAATATACAATCTAATATGCTAAACATATAATAACCTATAATAGCCTAAAGAACCTATACTAACCTAAAGACAAGTCAAGTGTGGGAGTAACAGGTAGTGCAATATTACTGATAGTGCAAACAGTAGATGAAAGTGACAGTGTGTAAAGTGGCGAGAGTGTATCACTGTCCATTTAGAAGCCTGATGGCCCTTGGAAAGAAACTTCTCCAGTCTCTGGGTACGAGACCGAATGCTTCAGTAACGCCTGCCAGAAGGCAACGGGGTAAAAAGTCTGAAGAATGGATGGTAGCAGTCTTTCAGAATCCTGCCAGCTTTTCTGAGGCATCGTGTGTGGTAGGTGTCCTGCAGAGCTGGGAGCTTCCTGCCGATGATGAAGCTCCCTGCCGATGATGAAAGACTCATATTTCCGCCTATCAGATATGCTTGTGTTTAAAGATGAACTGGTATTGAGTCAATATTGCAATGATTTTCTTTTACCTTTAATTTTCTAAATGTACTAGTAAAATTCTGAAGACATCTCTTGTATTTGAATGAATGTTGGTGGTGGTCGGAGGGGCCGTTGGCGCTGATTGGCAGCCACGCTTCTGTCAGTCTGCCCCAGGGCAGCTGTGGCTACTGAGGTAGCTTACCACCACCGGTATGACTGTGTGTGTATGACTACTGGACTCTGGACTCTGTAAAGCGACTTCGGGTATATAGAGAAGCGATATATAAAATTGAATTGATTGATTGATTGATTGTATGTTTTCTCTGGTGATACCCAAACCATACTTTTGCTGCTTATAAACATATGACCAACAGATGGCAATGAAAATGAACAAGTAGGCAAATCCCAAGAAATGGGCACATCTACCATAGAGAAAAGAAACTAAAAGTCTCATTTTTTGTGTGTGTATGTGTGAATGGAAAACCGTTTATATTCTGCCTCCCAAACACATCTGATTTTATCTGATGCAATACTTTCAATGAGGCTTTAAAATAAAGATGCATTTTGACTAAAATTAAAATGTGTTTTGTACTAAACTTCCACAAATGTGTGTACCATCACAGTCGTTTTTATTTCAAAAGTTTATCCCATAACAAAGCTTATCCGCTTATCTGGAAATAACATTCCATTTACTTTAGAGCTCTCTGTTTAGAGTGTCTTGGACATCAACACTTTTAGAGCTGTCTGTTTAGAGTGTCTTGGACATCAACACTTCATTATTCTCTGTTAAGAGTGTCTTGGACATCAACACTTCATTGGAAGTGATTTGAGAGGTGGATTCTGTCCCTCATTAATCATTTTTCATTTTTGTAAATTTCGTGGGCCAGGGGCTTTTCACTTTAGTTTTGTGTTTTTGAAGGGATATTGTTGAAGTTGAACATCTGGCCCTGTGGTGCAGTCGCTACAACCTGGAGTTGAACTCGCTCAAAACTGTGGAGATGATAGTGGACTTCAGGAGGAGCCCCCCATCACTGCGCCCCCTCACCATACTGAACAGCACTGTGTCTGATGTGGAATCCTTCAGGTTTCTGGGTTCCACAATCTCCCAGAACCTGAAGTGGGAGCCAAACATAAATACAGTCCTCAAAAAGGCCCAGCAGAGGATGTACTTCCTGCGCCAGCTCAGTACAACCTGCCTCAGGAGCTGCTGATCCAGTTTTACACTGCAGTCATTGAGTCTGTTCTCTGCACATCCATCACTGTCTGGTTTGGTTTGGCCACTAAACTGGACGGGAACAGATTACAACGGACAGTCAGGTCTGCAGAAAGGATTATTGGTGCCGACCTGCCCACCATCCAGGACCTGTACACCTCCAGAGCCAGATAACGGGCAGGGAAAATCATTGCAGACTCCTCACACCCTGGACATAATCTGTTCCAGCTCCTCCCCTCTGGCAGGCGCTACAGATCTCTGCACACCAAAACCACCAGACACAGGAACAGTTTTCCCCCCCTTGCTGTCACTCTAATGAACAGTTGACAAATTATTATATTTTGTTATTATATTATATATTATATTTATTTATTTTATCCTAAACTGTTGTGTTATACTGCATATTTTTCAGTTTAAGTACATTGAGAGCAACTTGTATGTGGAAATGTACTTGGCCAATAAAGATGATTCTGATTCTGATTCTGATATTGACATTGATAGGTTGGAGAGGTATATCTCCCTAGATATTAAGATTACATGTGTGACAAAAGGGGAAACTATTTTGTTTTCTTTTGTATCCTTATATAGCCTATATGTATGTGTGAGCCATCGCCCCAAAAGTGCTTTGACCCTACCCTGCTTCAGGGGGCGCTGGCACGATGGGACACACACACCTAGGGAAACACACACCTAGGGACACACACACCTAGGGACACACACAGCTAGGGAAACACACACCCCCAGGGACCCACACACCCAGGGACACACACACCTAGGGACACACACACCTAGGGACACACACACCTAGGGAAACACACACCTAGGGAAACACACACCTAGGGACCCACACACCCAGGGACACACACACCTAGGGACACACACACCTAGGGAAACACACACCTAGGGACACACACACCCAGGGACCCACACACCTAGGGACACACACACCTAGGGACACAAACCTAGGGAAACACACACCTAGGGACACACACACCTAGGGAAACACACACACCTAGGGACACACACACCTAGGGACACACACACCTAGGGACACAAACCTTAATCTATTCCATATCAGCCATGTGGGGATACAACCAAACATAGTTGGACCATGTGGATTGGTGAAGTCTAAGTATATGGTATTGTCGACCATTATCGTGGTTATTATTTCTTTTCCAAAACTAGGGTTCTTATCCCCAACCATTTTCCTAGTTAAACATAAAGAGAGTGTAGAAAACATTACCTGTGTGTGTGTGTGTGTGTGTTTGGCATGTGAAAGGGACTGTTGGATAGGTGATGATTCGTGTGTTTGTATGTTTACATCTCCAACTTGTTGGTCAGGTGTCGCCCAGAATGAATTATGTTTACCTTTTGTCTTTGGACATACCCCAAGAGCAGTAGGCGTGGTTGGACCGTCCTCGTCGATGCAGAGGAGAGATCCATCAGAAGCAGAGCGCACGAGACGCAGAGCGCACGTCACTCAAAGAGCGCCAGTGTGGACCGCGAGAGACACTTTCTTCTTGAGCTTTAACATTTAAGAGCTATTACGCAAAGACCTGCGATAGACGACCCGGCAGAGTTGAGCCGCCCTGTGATAATCTCGACGGGATGAAAACACCCATATCTCTCTTCTTGATTGGCGACCTTGCGTCACTTATCCAGTGCCCGTTTTGCATCTGCTTTGGAACGCTGCTTTCGGAACGAGACTTTTCTGCCTGCCGCTGACCCAAAGCACAATTTTTACGATGTGGATATTTCATCTGCTCCCCGTGTTGTATGTTTGGCTAAAGTGTGAGAGTGTGTTTGCCTCGCCTTTCACGTGTCCGCAAATTTGCGTGTGCTCCATCAACAGCATCAGATGCAATAACAAGACAGAGCATGGCGCCACTTTGACTCAAAAAAAAGCTTGCATTAACCTGTAAGTCTTCTAATAGCTACTTTCTAATATACCTTGACATTTGTATTGGACATTTTGTTGTTGAGTGTTTTAGCCAGAATCTGAATTTGACAAAGATGTGTTGGGATTTATTAAGGTAAGACTATATGCGTTCTGAGAGAGTGGAAACGAGTATTTAAAATGTGTATGGATAGTCCATTCCCTGCCTGTCACAAATGAATCAGAGGTTCGTTGTTGCCATAGTTGTGTCTACATGTTCAGCACATTTTGTCAGAACCAGGAGAATCAGCAGAGCAGAATCGTTTGATATCCACCAAAGGTCGAAAAACATTCCTTTTCTTTCGAGCCTATGGTCAGTGATGAACTCGTATATATTCACTTTAGCAAATGATCAAAAAAGAATATATGATGTCAAAATCCACAGACATGCTCTTTGTAGCTAAATGTTACAGAATGGGCACAGGACTCATACATTGTGTTAGGATTTCTTACACTAGACAAAACCTCCATCCTTTTGAGTTGGCTCGATTCAGACTCAGATTCAATCTCATTTTAGTGAATGCAGAATGACTGTGCAAAGCACTGTGGCAGCTGCGAAAGAAAGTGTCACATCATTCACAGGTTTTTTTTTGAGTTTTCACGTTTCCATTTACTTTCATTTTATAATATAAAAATAATAAAATGAGAACGCAGTCACATACAGTTTGACAATCAGTTTGCGTAATCATACACCAAATGTTTTTCTGAAGCATTCTGTATGATGAAGAAAGATACACAATCTTTAATCATGAGCAGTGTTGAAGTATTGCTGAGAAGTAATGCTGACATATTTCAGAGTGATATTGGGGTGTATTTCCTGCGCTGCTAGTCTGCCGCCCTCCACAGCGTATCAGTATGATCATTAAGGGACATTCATCAGATGTTCAATTGAAGTAGAACACAGGTGGTGATGTCACTGGACCATAACTCAGCACAGACACTACATACTTTGAGTAGTCACAAGCCAATAAACAATACAACAATACAAGATGTTTTAACCTCCCCTGGAACTGCGAACGATAATGATTTGCGGTTAAAACATCTTTTATTGTTGTATTGCAAATAATGATTTGCGGTTAAAACATCTTTTATTGTTGTATTGTTTATTGGCTTGTGACTACTCAAAGTATGTAGTGTCTGTGCTGAGTTATAGTCCAGTGACCTGTGTTCTACTTTAATAGATGTTTTAAACGCAAATCATTATCGTTCGCAGTTCCAGGGGAAAGAAGACTTTGCAACCTGTTGGTGAAGACTTTGACCCATAAAATGTGGTCAGTCTGTGTCGTGTAGATCTTTTTGGTAGTCATTTTAGTCAACTAGATTAGATTAGATTAGATTAGATTCAACTTTATTGTCATTGCACAGAGTACAAGTACTGGGGCAACGAAATGCAGTTAGCATCTAACCAGAAGTGCAAAATCAGAAGAGTGCAGAGTATGTGCAAAGTGGTAATATAAAAATAGATAAATAGAATATATACAGTATGGTATAAGACATAAGTAATATGAACAGTAAGCAGCAATAGTGGTGGTTAGTGCAGATGTGATATAGATATATGATATAGATATACAGTATGTAAAGTGCAGGTGAAGTACAGGTGAAAGTGGCAGTAGAAGTTCTAAATGAGGTAGGAGACATAAGATATAAGTACGGTGAATATGGATATGGACAACAATTTTAAATAAATAGATATAAACAAATGAACAGTTTTAGTGCAAATGTTCAGTGGCTGGAGGGAGGTGTGTGGCAGTCAGGCCAGGGTAGAGGGGGGAATACAGTCACTGTAGGAAGGAATGTGAGGGGGTAGCCAGGGGGGGTCACCGTGATGCAGAGTTCAGCAGGGTGACAGCCGCAGGGAAGAAGCTGTTCCTGAGCCTGCTGGTCCGGGAACGGAGGACCCTGTAGCGCCTCTCTGAGGGGAGGAGGGCAAACAGTCTGTGGTTGGGATGGGAGCTGTCCTTCTCGATGCTGCGCGCTTTCCGCAGACATCTTTTGCGCTGGACAGCCTCGATGGAGGGGAGTGGGGAACCAGTGATGCGTTGGGCAGTTTTCACTACCCTCTGGAGATAGATAAAAGACGCACAATAATAGCTTGGACAAATTCGTTTTCATGGGGTTTTATATCAGTGTGTGGAAGTTTTTCATTAATCATTGAATTTTGTAAACAACCTCAGTGTCCCAGGAAGCCATGGGACATTTGATTTACTTTGGACATTTTGTCCAGGCATTAATAAATGTAATATCAGCTGGAGCACGTAATTAGATACTTTGCTTATGCGGTACTTCACTTCTCTTGAGAAATACACCACCTGCTTTGAGACACAATGTATTCAAAGGTCTATATCAAAGTAAAATGGTTACTATCTCTGCTTTTTAGATTACCTCCTGCCTAATTAAAGTAGTTAGATTTACATTTACTCATTTGGCAGATGCTTTTATCTACAGCCCCTACTCTAATAGCATTTGGAGTCAACAATTATGAATCTGAGCCGAGTTCCAAAATGGGCTCCAGTGCTCCACTCCAGCGCAGTCACAGAGCTGACACACAATTCAAAAAAGTTCTACATTAAACCTGTCACTATTGA
>NC_045164.1:27413480-27458480 GCF_900700415.2 Clupea harengus
CTGCCTCCTCCTCCTCCTCCTCCTCCTCCTCCTCCACCTCCTCCTCCTCCTCCTCCTCCTCCTGTCCTGCTTCTGCCTTTCACTGGGACGAGGACGGCAGCTTGGAGGACATAGTTGTATTTTTACAAAAAGCAACCATACTTTATTTTGCAGTGTATTTTGCCTTTTAATATCCTTAATTTTTAATGTGGTGTTAAACAAACATGTCTCTCGGTACTGCTGTAGCCCTGAGCAAGGACTTTTAATCTGATTAAAATGTGTCTGTGTTCTGTATGACTAAGTGCAGTCACTGCATGGATTCGTTTTATTGGGTTAAATTGAACTGTGGTCTACAGAGTGAAATAGAACATTTCTCTTCATGTGTAATGAAATAATAAACAAGCTGTATTGACGCATGTAAGGAGAAAGAGACATTTGACAGGTTCATAATAAACAGGCTGTATTGGCGCATGTTAAGGAGAAAGAGACATTTGACAGGTTCATAATAAACAGTCTGTATTGACGCATGTTAAAGAGAAAGAGACATTTGACAGGTTCATAATAAACAGTCTGTATTGACGCATGTTAAAGAGAAAGAGACATTTGACAGGTTCCTAATAAACAGGCTGCATTGATGCATGTTAGGAGAAAGAGACATTGGACAGGTTCATAATAAACAAGCTGTATTGACGCATGTAAGGAGAAAGAGACATTTGATAGGTTCATAATAAACAGGCTGTATTGGCGCATGTAAGGAGAAAGAGACATTTGACAGGTTCATAATAAACAGGCTGTATTGGCGCATGTTAAAGAGAAAGAGACATTTGACAGGTTCCTAATAAACAGGCTGTATTGGCGCATGTAAGGAGAAAGAGACATTTGACAGGTTCATAATAAACAGGCTGTATTGGCGCATGTTAAAGAGAAAGAGACATTTGACAGGTTCATAATGAAACCTTTTCAGTCAAATGTATTCTCAACACCTCACCAAGAGAAACCTCTTGTCATGAGTCATCACCAGAACTTTTATTTCGTTTTGTTCCTTCCTTCACCTTTTCTGAAATCTTTTTTTATGTCTATGAGGATTGAGCATGATTTGGTATAATTTAGATGTCAAGTTTAAGCCTACAAGCTGCCTGTAAACAATTTAAACCACTTTTAGGGTCAAAAACTCAGTCCAAGCTTAAAGAAACATTTAGTGCAGGGGTACTCAATTAGAAACCCAAAAGGTCCGCTCGCCTAATTTCCATTCAGTCCAGGGTCCGGAACAGTGACGGTCAAAATCCAGAAACATAACTCCAACAAAAACGATCGAACTATGCACAAAAGGTGATGTGGCCTCATTTGTGTGAAAGGTGACACTTTTTTGTGGTTTAAACTTGGGCATAAAAGGTGTGAAGGCCAGGCAGAGGCACTGATGTAAGTGTTCATTAGTGAGTGTGCTCCTGTATTTGTTTTTCACCATATTCATGGTTAAAAAGGCAGACTCACAACAGTATGTTGAGGTATGCACGCTCTTGTTGTGTGGCTGGTCTAACTATTACACTGCATGTTGCTTGGTATGATTGCAGATGATTTATTTTTCTGCCTCTTACCTCAGAGTTCTGCGGGTATTTTTGTTCGAAGTGTGCATGCTTTGTTTCATAGTGACGTTTCACGTTACCACTTTTGACAAGGGCAACCGTCTCGTTGCAGATTAAACACATCGGTTTTGTGCTCCCCACAGGCAGCACAAATGCATACTTGTCAGTCCACTCTGTCTTAAATTAGCGATTTTTGGAATCAACTTTTCGTTTCTTGTCGGGTTTAAAGCACACCATGATTTTCGTTTGCTGAGAAAAAGATACCGTTCACAAATCTATCTGCCCGAGTTGTTGCCATTGACACACACAACCTGCGTGACCCACAGAGCTCGCGGCCAACATTGAGTGAGTGAGTTGTCAGTGATGTTGTTATTACAGCTCCTGATTGGACCTCTGGATTGGACACAGAAGATAGAAAGCACATCCAGTAGGAAAAAAATATATATATAGCGCGAAATCACGCACAAATAAAAACTTGTTTGGATCGTGTTTCAATTAGAATGTTGATTTTGGCTTCGGTCCAAATTTGATTGCGTCTGGGTCCGGATCCGGACCGCGGTCCGCCTATTGAGTACCCCTGATTTAGTGTGAGTCAGGGGCAAAAGGAGCAAATTGGCTCCATGAGCTTCCAAGCTTTAATGGTGAACAGACAAAGTGCGGTTGTGATGACATTGGCCATGAGTTTTATTGGCAGGCGAGGCCTCTTCCTGATCTGTCATTAATGCTCTCTGCTTTCTGTGAGGAAGAGTAGTACATCGGAATACTGTTGGGAAAAGATGTTACAGAGGGGTGAAAGTTGTCTGCTACAGTTTCAGGTTCTTGTTTGGAGCTGGGAGTGCACCGTTGGCCATGTGTGTAGCAGTTTTGGCAGTATAGAGGTGCTCTGACATTGCTGTCATCTTCGCATTCAACACATATACATTCTGTGTCATCCTCCCCTTTTATGGCAAGGGAGTGGCTGAGATAGTTGCATCACACACAGGGTCAGTGTGCCGTAATACAGAAACTAACTGTTGCCTGTATTTGTCTGCTTGCTGAAGGTAGCCTTGATGTCTTTGGAGTAGATACCTGGGGTACTCATTGACGGAGGGTAGCGGAAGTGAGGTTCAATGCGATGATTGCCAATCATTTCAGTACCCTAATGTTCCGTGGAGCCCATAGAGGTTCATGTTTTCACATTGTAGTATTTTTTACCCATTGTACAAACCTTTCCTATGCTGTCAAAGCACGTAGCTTCGATGGGCTGCGTGACGTGAAGAGAATGTGAGTATGGGCCTCCCAGAGCTGCCTCCTCCTCCTCCTCCTCCAGCACCTCCTCCTCCTCCTCCTCCTCCTCCTCCTCCTCCTCCTGTCCTGTTTCTGCCTTTCACTGGGACGAGGACGGCAGCTTGGAGGACATAGTTGTATTTTTACAAAAAGCAACCATACTTTATTTTGCAGTGTTTTTTGCCTTTTAATATCCTTAATTTTTAATGTGGTGTTAAACAAACATGTCTCTCGGTACTGCTGTAGCCCTGAGCAAGGACTTTTAATCTGATTAAAATGTGTCTGTGTTCTGAATGACTAAGTGCCAAAGATAAGTGTCAGACTCAATAGACTTATTAACATCGCACCTGCATGAAGGCTTATGTTGATGCTTGTCATACTGGTTAATGCTTAACTAGTTAATAGTTAATACTGTTCTGGTAGTGCTCAGCGTAAGGGTGTAAGTATAAGAAGTGCCAACATTACTCTTTGCACTGTAACTTGATTCTCAGAGTCAGAGTTTTACCTAAATTTCCCTCGGGATTAATAAAGTATCCATCTATCTATCTATCTATCTTGACACGCCTGCCTGGTGAGCTCTTAAGGTTTATGTCATTGCAGACGGATCACACACAGTGTCACGCTGGAAAGCATACAACCCAAAGCATTCAACAATCTCCATAACCTCTCAGAGATGTAAGTAACACCCGCGTGTAGCAGAGAGTTTAAACCCAAATGGAGATGTTGTATTATTATTTCTCCAAGGATTTCATATCAACACTGATGCTCAGATGGCCTGCGATGTACTGCTCTCATGTCTCCTCTTCATCCACCTCCTCCTCCACCTCCTCCTCCTCCTCCTCCTCCACCTCCTCCTCCACCTCCTCCTCCTCCTCATCCACCTCCTCCTCCCCCTCCTCCTCATCCACCTCCCCCTTCTCCTCCACCTCCCCCTCCTCCTCCTCCTCCACCTCCACCTCCTCCTCCTCACAGCCTCATCCAGAACACAAGGAGCCTGGTGCACATCGGCCGACGCGCGTTCAACCACCTCCCAAACCTACAGTACCTGTGAGAGGCCACTGGCTCTTTGCCTCTCTGGCGTGAATGTGTCCCATTACCGGCCTCTATATATATATATATAATATATATATAGAGGCCGGTAATGGGATATATATATATATATATATATATACAGTATGTGTGTGCCTTTGGAATTAAACTGACTCCAAATTCCTGTTCTATTGTTTCTCTCTTAAACAGATGCATCTCAAACACTGGGATTACGGTGTTCCCTGATTTGACCGCACTGTCTTCCCTTAATCCCAGTTTTGTCTTGTAAGTTTACGTGTGGCACACATTTCCTAACGTCTAATGACAGTGTACGCGAGGCAGTGTTCCTGGTGTCCTTGTACGTACCTGAACAAAGTCATAGATGTGATTCTGTTGCAGTTGTATACCAAACACTTGGATGGTTCTGCGTGTTGGATGTGATTCTGTTGCAGTTGTATACCAAACACTAGGATGGTTCTGCGTGTTGTTCATTCATACTGATTGTGATTTTGCAGGGATATCTTCGATAACCTCCTCCTGACTTCAATACCAGCAAATGCTTTTCTGGGAATGGCCACTAGTACCATGTAAGTAGATTATGTTGTCCTTTCTGTCAGGAAATAGACTGATGCTCCAGATCTCTTGTGTTCATTCAGGTATACAGTATCACTAATAGAGGTGGGAGAATAAAATCGATTCAGAGGATTATTGTTTGGCATGATATTCCATCGATACAGTGGCACCAAGTATTGCAATATTCATTTAATTTAATTTTAATTTTTGTCTACTATGATAACATTGCTTCTGAAGTCCACTATATGAATCAAGAGCTCATTATGAGCGTGACGTGAGTCAGAGTCGAGAACAAATGTACTGCAGAGACTCCCAGTATATGAAACATCAAATATGGGAGAAATAAATCGCTATATATCGCAATACTTGCTGTATCGCAAAATGTAAAGACATTTACATTTACATTTAGTCATTTAGCAGATGCTTTTGTCCAAAGCGACGTACAAGGGAGAGAATATTCAAGCTACGAGCAATAGAACCTGGTGTAACAATAAATAAATACTACTTTACATTAGAAATATAACAAAATGAAATAAAAAGAAAGAAAGAGTGCAGAAGTGTAACTGCTGTAATTGCAAGTTACGCACTTGTCGAAGTGCCAGTTAGGACGGGAAGTGCTCTCTAAAGAATTGCAATAAAATCGCATCATGGCCTAATATTGTGATAGTATCGTTTCATCGCCCCTGTGGTGATTCCCACCCCTAATTACTAACTTGTGTGTGTGTGTGTGTGTGTGTGTTTGTGTGTGTCTGTTTCAGGAATCTCTACAACAATGGTTTCAAAGAAATACAAAGCCATGCCTTCAATGGGACAGTGATAGATAAACTGTAACTAAAACAAATCCAATCCTTTCCTCTATATTTACATAAGTATTACAAATGTTGTATGATTTGGAAGCTGGAGAAGTATCCTCTAATAACATTGGATGCCATGTTGCCAGGATCTTGAAGAACAACAAAAACCTGCGTGTGATTCACCGAGAAGCCTTCACCGGAGCCGTAGGCCCCACTCTACTGTGAGTCACTCCGTCTTTAATCAGTGAACACAGCGGAATGTTCCAGATGCTTCCAGAAACAGTGGAGAATAGGGGTCAGCAGTTTCATGTTGCTTCATTGTTTCCTTGTGGTAGTAGAGTACAGTACAGATCCCACAGTCATTTGGGAAATTACAGCTATTTTAGGAACAGTCTCAGTAAACATTCTGTAAACATTACATTTTGTTAATGAGTTGTGATGATGACCCAGTTAGGCGGCTGCCCTCTGCAGTGGGTTAGGTGGGCGGATGCGTGGCACATCATGCCCACAGGCCCCTGTTGCTTCTGTGCCCCCAGGGACGTGTCCTCGACCGGGCTGGACACCCTACCGCCCCGTGGCCTGGAGTCGGTTGGGGTACTGATGGCCCAGGCAGCGTTTGCCCTGAAGAGACTTCCGAACTTCAACAGCCTGCGAAGCCTCTGGTCCGCCAGTCTGACCTACCCTAGCCACTGCTGCGCTCTGCACAGCTGGAATGCTCACAGGTGAGAGGCTGGTGGTGTGTGTGTGTGTGTGTGTGTGTGTGTATGCTCACAGGTGAGAGGCTGGGAATGACTGCAGCTACAGTGTGTGTGTGTGTGTGTGTGTGTGTGTGTGTGTGTGTGTGTGTGTGTGTATGCTCACAGGTGAGAGGCTGGGAATGACTGCAGCTACAGTGTGTGTGTGTGTGTGTGTGTGTGTGTGTGTGTGTGTGTGTGTGTGTGTGTATGCTCACAGGTGAGAGGCTGGGAATGCCTGCAGCTACAGTGTGTGTGTGTGTGTGTGTGTGTGTGTGTGTGTGTGTGTGTGTGTGTGTGTGTGTGTGCTCACAGGTGAGAGGCGGGGAATGACTGCAGCTACAGTGTGTGTGTGTGTGTGTGTGTGTGTGTGTGTGTGTGTGTGTGTGTGTGTGTGTATGCTCACAGGTGAGAGGCTGGGAATGACTGCAGCTACAGTGTGTCTGTGTGTGTGTGTGTGTGTGTGTGTGTGTGTGTGTGTGTGTGTGTGCTCACAGGTGAGAGGCTGGGAATGCCTGCAGCTACAGTGTGTGTGTGTGTGTGTGTGTGTGTGTGTGTGTGTGTGTGTGTGTGTGTGTGTGTGTGCGTGTGTGTGTGTGTGTGTGTGTGTGTGCGTGTGTGTGTGTGTGTGTGTGTGTGTGTGTTTGTGTGTGTGTGTGTGTGTGTGTGTGTGTATGCTCACAGGTGAGAGGCTGGGAATGACTGCAGCTACAGTGTGTCTGTGTGTGTGTGTGTGTGTGTGTGTGTGTGTGTTTGTGTGTATGTGTGTGTGTGTGTGTGTGTATGCTCACAGGTGAGAGGCTGGGAATGACTGCAGCTACAGTGTGTCTGTGTGTGTGTGTGTGTGTGTGTGTGTGTGTGTGTGTGTGTGTGTGTGTGTGTGTTTGTGTGTGTGTGTGTGTGTGTGTGCTCACAGGTGAGAGCCTGGGAATGACTGCAGCTACGGCAGCCAAAGGGTTTAGTCTGTTTTGCCCTTTAAACATTTTATACAAAAACATATTTCACTGTGAAAAAGTGCACAAATACATTCCCATTTTGTCTGTAGTTTTGCTACTGAGGATTGCTTTACATTTGAGGTCATCAGTGGGAATTGTTTGTGGAGGAGAAACCGCTTGCTTTGTTTGCCAAACAATTTAATGGGCATTTCCCGAAACAGCAACAAAGTTGCTTTGTAAATAGTTGGCTGACCTGTAACAAACTGTATTGTCAGGTCAGAGTATTCAGACATGTGGAACCAGCCTTCAGCTGTGTTACTTTATATGCAGGAGCACAGATTGCATACCAAAATAAACGTGTTGAACCAAAATAAATAAATATGTCCAATCAAGTTTTAATGTAGAAACAGTTTGTATGACAATACTACCAATGCATAGCTAAACCATTAATAATACTGCAGAGTGGGTGGGTGCTTTGAAGGGGACAGTTGTGAGTGTTAGCGAGTCGCTTGGATGCAAGTGTTTTTTTATTTTGAAAGCATACAGGCAGGACACACTGATACAGACTGGGGAAAGTGAAAGGCAGGTGTAACAGTGACATTATGAAGACACAGACGGTGACAGATACTGCTAAACTAACACAGGGAACTACACAGCAATACACACCGATGATAACAGGCACACATGCTCACATTAGACACAAACGGGAGACATGAGCTGCCTTCTCATTTGGAACATTTACACAGAATTCACACTCAGCGTGCCGTGTGCTCCTCACAGTCTTTCACGTCGCTAACCCCCCTGTATATTACAATATTAAATAACGTTTAATAATATTTACCATAACTTGATATCAATTCTCCAGGGAATCGTCTCTTATTGCTGCCGTGAACAATGGGTCCGTATCCTGTGAAGAGGACACACCCTCAGCAGGGTAAGTTCACGGGTCGTGGTGTCTTCACTGCGTTAGCCAAAGTAGACATTTGTGTATTTTATTAAAATATTCCTTGTTAATTGACAAAATCATTCTTCAAGATGCTTGACCAAATTATCATCCCATTCTTTGTGGGCAGGCAAGGCTGCCAGAATTAACAAAAGCGCTCTGCAGGCAGCAAGACAAGAGGGTGGCCTGGGCTTACCAAATTTCATGTTCTACTACAGGGCAGCAAATATACAAAACATACTCAGCTGGTGGTATGAGGGTGAGTTGGACTGGTGTAAAATGGAGTCCCTCTCCTGCCACACCTCCTCACTTGTAGCTCTGACATGCTCCCCTTTACCATTCTCAGCCACAAACTATACTTCAAACCCTGTAATCTTGTCAACCTTGAAAGTATAGACACAGTTCTGCAAACACTTCAAACTAAACAATTTCATCCTCCTTGGTCCATTATGCAATAATCATATTTTTTTACCTTCCAAACTTGACTCTACATTTACACTTTGGAAGGAGATCTGTTTTTAAATGGGATATTTGTCGACTTTAAAAGTTTGTCGCATGAGCATGACCTACACCAAGGCAACTTCTTCCGCTACGTCCAGGTTCGCAGTTTTGTCAAAGATAATTGCAGCACATTCCCATCTCTGCCTGCAGACTTACCAAAGATTCTTGACAGACCTGAAAGGATGGTGTCTAAGTTATACACAAATATCCTTCAATCCAACCCCTCGCCGCTGCTCAAAGTTAAACAGCAGTGGGAAAATGAGCTAGGAGTCCAATTTCAAGACCCTTGGTGGGACAGGGCCAAATTACAAGTGAATTACTCTTCATCCTGCGCCCGTCTTAACTTAATACAGTACAAAGTACTGCACAGAATGCATTTCAGCAAAGCCAAATTAGCAACGTTTTTCCCTGGCACGAGCGATGCCTGTAATAAATGTGCCTTTGTCCCCTCTGACCTAGCTTATACCTTCTGGTCGTGCTCAAAGCTAACAGGATTCTGGAAGAACTTCTTCAAGATTATATCTGATGCTCTAGACACAGATATCACTCCCTGTCCATTTATTGCCATATTTGGAGTGCCCCTGAACCACTCTCAATTTAGTAAACACAAATGAAATGTTTTAGCATTTGCCTCTCTAATTGCCCGCAGATGTATCCTTCTACACTGGAAGTCAGCAGATAAGTCTTGGGAGACTGATCTAATGTCATTCCTTAAGCTGGAAAAGATCACATTCTCACTTAGAGGGTCGACTGGGAAATTCTACACTACATGGCAGCCTCTCCTCTCATATTTTGAATAATGTAGCTACGACTCCTACTACTTAGAGATAAAGTACCAGTACCAGTTGTACTGTTGCATACAGATACTTTGATTGAGTCGACACATTGATAGAGAAAGGTGGACCAACTTGGGATGGGAGCGTGGGTGGGTTTTTAAGTTTTGTATATGTTTCTTTCTTTCTTGTATATCTTTTATTTTTTTACATGTCTGTTTAAAAAAAAAAGAAAAGTTGACCACACAGCTAATTGTACAAGATATATGCTATGCGATGTGATGTGTTTCAATAAACAAATGTATATAAAAAAAAAAAGATTCCTTGTTAATTAAATTCCCACAAGGTCAATTGAAGCTGAGGTGTCATTAAACGTTTCTCCCTCTTGTCTTGGTGTGTAAAGCTGCAGAGCGTTGGAGCCTCCCGTCATCAGTGATATGACATTTGAGGAGGAGACTTTTGGCAGTGTGGATTCACTGTATCCAGAGCTAGACCTCTTCAGGAGAAAAACAGCCCTGACGTGCAACCCAGAGGCCGACGCTTTCAACCCCTGCGAGGACCTGGCAGGCTTCGGCTTCCTGCGCGTGGCCATCTGGTTCATCAACATCCTGGCCATCGTCGGCAACCTGACTGTTTTGCTGGTCTTCTTCACGAGCGGCACCAAGCTGACGGTCCCACGCTTCCTGATGTGCCACCTGGCCTTCGCCGACCTCTGCATCGGCGTCTACCTGCTGATGATCGCGGCCGTGGACCTGCGGACGCGTGGCCACTACAGCCAGCACGCCATCGAGTGGCAGACCGGCACGGGCTGCAGTGTGGCCGGCTTCCTGGCCGTGTTTGGCGGGGAGCTGTCGGTGTACACGCTCTGCACCATCACCCTGGAGCGCTGGCACACCATCAACCACGCCCTGCACTTGGAGCGCCGCATGGGCCTGTCCCACGCCGCCGCCATCATGGCCGCCGGCTGGCTCCTGTGCCTGGGCGTGGCGCTGCTGCCCCTGGTGGGCGTGAGCAGCTACAGCAAGGTGAGCATGTGCCTGACCATGGACATCGAGACGGCCCTGGCTCAGGCCTTCATCATCCTGCTGCTCCTCTTCAACGTGGGGGCCTTCCTGGCGGTGTGCGTGTGCTACGCGCGCATCTACGTCGCCGTGCACAACCCCGAGTTCCCGGGCCGCAGCGCCGACACCAAGATCGCCAAGCGCATGGCCGTGCTGATCTTCACCGACTTCCTCTGCATGGCGCCCATCTCCTTCTTCGCCATCTCCGCCGCCTTCAAGGTGCCCCTCATCACCGTCACCAACTCCAAGATCCTGCTGGTGCTCTTCTACCCCATCAACTCCTGCGCCAACCCTTTCCTGTACGCCATCTGCACCAAGGCCTTCCGGAAGGACGCCTGCAAGCTTCTGAGCTCCATGGGCTGCTGCGAGATCAAGGCCAGTCTCTACCGCATGAAGACCTACTGCTCGGGGAGCATGGCCAAAAGCCACTCCGACGGGGGGGCCAAGCGCCTGCGAGGGGGGCAGGACCCGTCATCCTTCCAGCATCAGAAGCAGCTCAAATCAGAGGCCAAGGGCAAAGATGGATGAAAAACATGAAACTGATTCCGTGACCCAACAGCACCAGTTAATGTGCGCTCTTACTCATCTCAAAGATATTGTTAGTTATCAGTCATCTCATACACCTGACCTCTCATGACGTCTGTGTCCCTGATCAGTATTAGACTTACGTCTGTGTATAATAATGTGTTCTGAGTTACTCGAAAAAGGGATGAACATTGTCAGACAAAACTGTAGGATTGGCACTATGGTTCTTGGTAAAAAAAAAAAAGGGGACCTGCATTAAATTGAAAACTAGACTGGCTTGGCTACAGCCTTACCACACATGCCAAGCTTGCCCGTCATGAACGTGTTTACTTTTTACTTCGCTGGCACATATCGTCCCAGAGTCAAAGAGCAACATATGGCATAGTTCTTATTTCAGTCTCAAAATGCATTTATTGAAATGAACCAAAAAACAAATATGTAGTTGTTTGGGTGTTGGATCATAGTTTCACTCCATTATGAATTGTGCGGGCCTCATTCTTTGAATGTCGTAAGTTAAACCTTGTGTGTTAAAAGATAAAAAAGCTTCTTTGACTTTTTGCCTTATGAATACATTGTAAACAAATCTAGTCTCTCTTTACTAACAAAGTCAGTATTGTTCTGTTACTCTGTGGCTCACACTCTTATTTAGCTGACAAGTTAAACAGCTTTTAGTAGAATTAAGCTGACAGTGTAGTCTTCTAAGATGCATTTGGATTCCAAACCCTGAATGATTCAATGGTATTGAAATCTGAGCTTTTTTTTCAAAGGTCAAAAGATAATACTTGATGTTCCAAACAAGTGACTGTCATTCGAAAAAAGAAAAAAATCGAATCAGTTTATTTTTATTTTAAGTCAAATAGCGCCGCGCACTGGACAATCTTTGGGACAAAGTCCATTCAAGCTGTTTGAATTCTGTGGCATCATTTATTCAGTAGCTATTTATTTATTGCTAGTTTACCAAAACTTTTGTACTAATTCTGAACGCATGATCGTACCTCTGTTCGTATGGCCTACTGTTATGATAATAAACAATTTAAAGAAATCAGAGAATAATTGTGCCTGATTGATCTTTTATTCGCTTGTAGACCACGTCCTTGTATGTGCAAATATAAAGTATGGCTTATGCAGAGGTTTTAGCTTAATCAACAGACATTTTAATCGGTAAAGACAGGCCGAATTTATGTGTCAGTGACTCGTTAAGTATTTCATTAAATGTTTTAGTTTGTGCATTTATAGGTTAGCCTACGCACTAGACTTTCTTATTAAAACGCGTTGCTTCGGCAATTTGAACCTTTTCAAGTGTTTAAGAGTTTAGCTCCACCGCTTTGCTGCCAGGCCCCCTCTCTGATTTGAAGTGACGTCACATGAGAAGTTTACATTAACATCCCAGTAGCAGAAAGAGTTAAACACGCAGCCGCATTTCAGTCCAGCCGCAAGACGTGTCGAGCTACGGCTCACTACTAGGAAAACTAACTTTTTATTACATCAATAATGATGTAACTTGAAAGTAACGTGTTACTAGTCGGAGCCAGCGTCGTTGGCGATCTCTGAAAGGAAAGATCTAACGTTATAGCCTGTTATTTTTTCCTGTTTTGCCTCAAAGGGAAAAAAATGGATTTAAAAGTGGCTACTTGGATTGTATGTTTACTCTCCCTCGGTCTTCATGCACTGCTTGTCTCCGGTAAGTTGTTGCATTTAGTTGCATTTGATTTTGTCTTGAAAAGCATGATTTATTAGGACTAGTACCCGATACCACAGAAAGGAATCCTGTCTGCCCGCCTGCTTGCCTCTCTATCAATACATTCACTACGGTCTTACCATATATCAGCTGCTTTTGCCGTGCCTTGCTTTGGTGGTGTTTTGACTGCCACATGCTCAGCTCTTGAAGTGCTGATGTTTTCTGTTATATTATGCCCACGGGACTTTTCTTTCCCGTAGTTTCTAAGGGATAGGGGTTTAGCCTACATACGGTGTGGCAAAGGCAAACTACAACAAATTATAATTGTTGTTATGGTTAAGACGGATAACCAGCTGTTATCAATTATGCTAATCATAGAACCTGGAACCTGGAACTTTCATGGGACTAGTGAGCGAGGTGAATTATCTCACAATTAGAACGTAAGTGTGCAGACGCCCTGAAAGTCAACTTTTAGCAAAATTGTGGAAGAAATAAAAACACAGTTAAAGTAGCCTTTAGTGACTTTAAGTGTGTCCTTCAGGCAAATTGTTCAAAGGAAATGAGCGCAAAATGATGTGACTGAAAATGTATTGCGAGACAGCCCTCCGCTCACCACTCTACCTGGCTTTTGAAGAGGGAAAGTTTTGGTAGCCGTTTTGCCATGCTGCCCATCAGCAGGTGGATGTCAACCGAACCCTGGGAAGTAGTGGCTCCCTGTATAGTAAGCCATGTGTTGGCCATTTCTCTTCCAGCCTTCTCTAAAAGGTTAAGAACTGAACATAACATATTTCTCTCGTATCTCGATCCTTTCATAAATAATATCACAATATGCGGCTGTGTCTGTACATTTGAATGATGTTTGGATTGTGATCCTGGAGGCCTGTTAGTCCAAGTTAATAGCTAGGGGAGGTGAGCTCATTCAAAGACTAGATAGGATAGGATGGGAATAAGGTAGTTGCTAAAATGTTCATAAAAATGAGATGTGTAGCCGTGCAGAGTGACTATCCTACACCAGTGTTCTGATGAGGGCCTGAATGAGCTTTTGCTTACAGACGAGAAATAGATAGAACCTGGTATTACGATGTCTTCACAGAATGGTTATGTGGAGGAAAAGAGCCATTTATGAGGTAACTGTAGACCACACCATCTAATTTCAGAAGGGCAAGTTTTTTGTTTTGCTAAATGTCGTTCAATCCAAATATCTAATTTTAGACAACTTCAGTCTAGCATTAGTGCTGTGGAGTCCCAACACTTCTTGGCTGGGGTAAGGCAGTGTCACTGAACATAAATCAGTGAAAGAAGTGTTCTCTCAATCTCTAGCTCAACTGGCCAGTTATGCAATGATTGTAACACTTTTGGTTCAGAGATCTGTCACGGCCGGCAAGGGAAGGCAATATTTCCAGGCCTATCGGCATGCATCCTTTGATAACAGAATTCCGGCATAAGAATTGCAGGAATTTCCTCCCAGTCCCAGTTGGGTAAGCTTTCTGAAGCCTTTCAAGAACTCCCAGAGGAATGTCAGTCCGTGACTCACACTCTTCCACCTGTGGTCGAAAGTGGAAGTGTTGTAATAAAAACATATCTACAGTAGAGAATTTCTTTTAGGCTTTGCATCTGTAAGAAAGCTAGAAAGTACTGTTTTTTTTGTTGTTCTTTTTTTTGGGGGGGGGGGGGGGGGGTGCTTTGGCTAATGCAGAACAAATTAATCCATTCGGTAATCTAGAGGTAGTTTATGATGGGTCACTAGTGCTTGATTGTGGTGTTCCCAGTTTCATTCTCTGTGCAGTCTCTATGCAAGTTGAAATTTTGAATTTGTCTTTTAATGAATTCTCAAAATATGTCAGTATAATCTGAGTTGTGTAGACAAGCACCGCCCCGCAGCGGACTCGAACTCGCAGCCTTGGGCATGGGAGGCGGGCAGCCTTGGGCATGGGTGGCGGGCAGCCTTGGGCATGGGTGGCGGGCGTGCTAGCAAGGGGGCTAAACCCCACCGTGGCTGCTGATGTATGTTTATAAAACGGCTCATGCTTTTGAGTATATGAGAGGAACTCATGCCCGCTTCTTCCCAAACAGCCCTTTATGACGCCAGCCTGTTCTCCTCGCACCCTGGACGCCCAGTACACCTGGACCGACAGCCACGCTCCCCCAGGCCAAGCAGAGGCCCGGAGCCCCTCATCGCCCCGGAGCCCCTCATCGTCCCGGCCCGAGCTGCTAACGTCCACCTGAGCCCCGAGGAGATCAGGAAGCTGCGCTTCAAACCCACGGTGGGCTCCGTCAACCTCTCCGAGGGCATGGAGGTGAAGTTGAACTGCTCCATCGACGTCAGCGACTCCGTCAAGCAGGACCTGGCCATCCTGTGGATGAAGAATGGCCAGGAGCTGCACGGCAGCATACAGACAGACCTCTTCAGCGGGGGCAGGGTCAGCCTGCTTTCTACATTGAGGTAAGAACTTCATCATCATCATCATCATTGTTTATTCAGGGAGAATTGACTGAGCACAGGGCTCTTTTGCAGCAATGCCCTGATTGAGGCTACATAATACATACAACAATAAATAAACAAACCTTAACAAAACAAAACAGACAAAATAAATAATTAAAACACATTAAACAACTCAGAAATTAAGTATTAAAAAAAAAACTTCAAAGCAGTTCACCCCAGCAGTCCACCCCAGCAGTCCACCACTGCTTTCCCCAGAGTTCCCACGCAGATTAAAAGTCCCAGAAATGTCTAGAACCTTTGTTTGGTCAAGACAATAGGGTCAACAGATGTTCCTGGAAGACTTTATATGTGATTATTCCTGAACGTAGGTGAACCCTGGTGTTTTCACTCATATCGAGGCTTGCCTAAGTGGATGACATAACATTTATAAATACTTTATCTACAGTTGAGTGGTAGACCTTATGGCACCATGACTCGTGGAACTCTTAGTTGTCAGTGACTGGAGTCCCACTTTACCATGGTGTGGTTTTTGTTGAGTATTTCTTTGTCTTGTTTGCCCTCAGCATGTCACACGTGCAGCGCGCTGATGCAGGGCAATACCGCTGCAGGCTGAGTGTCAGTAACACCTTGATTGAGTCAGACCCCATTAAAGTTGGGGTCGAAGGTGAGCTCATTCTATTCATTTCTATTCATCTTCTTTATCCTAGAGGGGGCGACAGTGGTACAGGAGGTAGAGAAGTCGTTTAGTAATCAGAAGGTTGCTAGTTCGATTCCCTGTCGAAGCGTCTTTGAGCAAGACACTGAACCCCTAATTGCTCCTGATGTGCAGTGTGCCATCAGTGTAAATGTAAAATGTGTATACATTGTAAGTCGCACACATGTAAGTCGCTTTGGATAAAAGCGTCTGCTAAATGACTAAATGTAAATGTAAATGTAATCCTTTTGCTTATCTCCAATGTCAACACTGGGCTTCCTGTTTCAACAGTGAATCTACTGTGTTGTAGGAGGCAAATCTCTTTTTCGTTAATTTTTGTTTTAAATTCAGAACGATCAAATAAACTATTTTTTTGGACAGAAATGCATTGTTATTATGTGTGTCTCTCTGCCGGTTTCACTAAGCTCATTTTTTGATTCCATCAGGCTTGCCAACATTCACGAAACAGCCGAGTGATGTGAATGTGATGAGGAATACCCCTTTTGACCTGACCTGTGAAGCTGTGGGTCCTCCCTACCCTGTCACTATCGTCTGGTTCCACAATGGAGTCCGGAACATCTCCGAACCCTCTCCCAGTACCATTCGCATCACGGGTGAGGCTTCCAACATCTGCCTCACTCCTCATTTCCTTCCTAACTCAGGTTGCAGCAGCTCTGAAGTCCCCTACTGTACCGAATGTCGTAATCTGTTGCTGCTCACATGTCTACACGGGGTTTCATTCTGTAATTTCATTTCCACTTTGGCAAAGGTTCAAGCTTTAAAAAAAAAAATAAAAAATAAAAAAAAAGATGCGACTGAGAGCACAAATGGCTGAAATTCCCCTGGTGTGTTTACCGTTTTTAATGGTTCCCTTATTGGGTGACATATCATGTACCGGTGTGTGAGCGTCCTGCATCCCTGGTTGCGGTGCTCTTTGCTGAGGTCGACAGGATGGGCAGAAGTGTGGGGTTTGGGTATCGTTTGCTTTAGTTGGACAGGTTTGGCTGATTTACATTTGTTGTTGGTGTTGGCCAAAACAGAGCAAGGGGTTGTTTGCTTGCATTTTGAATGCGTCCAGGAGATTGAGGAAAGATAATGTTGAATAATGGAATACGAGGTCGATGACCTTTTGATTGAAAAGCTTAAAACCCAACAAAAGATGGAACCGGACAGACGACTCTTTGTCTCCGATGGATCTGAATCTGATTGGGCCAACCCAGTCCTCATTCCCCCAGTGTGATCTGAAGAGCAGAATGGTTCTGTCTCTCAGGTAAATGTTAGCGAGAGAGAGGGAGAGAGAGGGAGAGAGAGAGGGAGAGAGAGAGGGAGAGAGAGAGGGAGAGAGAGAGGGAGGGAGAGAGAGGGAGAGGGAGAGGGAGAGGGAGAGGGAGAGGGAGAGGGGGAGGGAGAGGGAGGGAGAGGGAGGGAGAGGGAGGGAGAGAGAGGGAGAGAGAGAGGGGGAGGGGGAGGGAGAGGGAGAGGGAGAGGGAGAGGGAGAGTACAGCTTCATCAGCAGCCCTCTGTTGTGGGGGTAGGGTGTTCAGAAAGACTGGTTTCTCACGCCTGACATGTTCTCTTTTCTGACTCGGAAGTACAGTGAGTACTGCTCAGTGCGATGTTGTTTCTGTAGCAACTCAGAGAAAGTGACACAGTGACATTCCTATTCTTATTGCATCCCTTAGCAATGTTTTGACCATTACTTTGCTATTCTTTTGGTTTGTAATATCTGTCATACAATGTAACATGTTTGATGAATTTTGGTCAAATTCCTGTCGGTAGTAAAAAAAGTCTGTGTCACCTGGTGCATTCTAAGAATTCAGCCTTTGCTTGCAGCAGACCCTAGTCCTAGAGGTTGAGCCCTGTGGCAGGTTGCAGCGGACTCTAGTCCTAGAGGTTGAGCACTGTGGCAGGTTGCAGCGGACCCTAGTCCTAGAGGTTGAGCACTGTGGCAGGTTGCAGTGGACCCTAGAGCACTGTGGCAGGTTGCTGTGGCAGGTTGCAGTGGACTCTAGTCCTAGGGGTTGAGCCCTGTGGCAGGTTGCAGCGGACTCTAGTCCTAGAGGTTGAGCACTGTGGCAGGTTGCAGTGGACTCTAGAGCCCTGTGGCAGGTTGCAGCGGACCCTAGTCCTAGAGGTTGAGCACTGTGGCAGGTTGCAGTGAAAGGTCACAGCTTTGCTTTGGCAGTGCATGTGGAGTGGTTGGTGTCAGGGGTGGACGCGCTATTGTGTGGACAAAGGCCTCATTCATAGGCTGGCCCACCACTTCATGGGGAGAGGCAACGTCAGGGGGGGAGTACTCAGTTACACAGTAGGGCCAGCCTGGGGTCTCTCTCTCGTCCACACAATCTCTCTCTCTCTCTGGCTTCTCTCTCTCTCTCTCTCTCTCTATCGCTCTCGCTCGCTCTCTCTCTCTCGCTCTCTCTCTCTCCTCTCTCTCTCTCTCTCTCTGTAGGGGACTGAGGAGCTTAGATGGCTGCCTTACCCACTGTGTGTTACTCCATACTCGTGGCACAAATTCCAGCGCACAGACTGGAGTGTGTTTTCTGCCCATGCCTCTGCAGACTCTCATAGGAACATTGACTCGTATTTATATAACATTGACTCGTGTGTGTGTGTGTGTGTGTGTGTGTGTATGTGTATATATATATATATATATCAACGCTGTCCTGGATCACATCAACATGTGTGTGGACAGAGTGACAACACAAGAACAAATGGAAGCTTTCCCCAATCAGAAACCCTGGATGAACAGAGAGCCAATCAGAAACCCTGGATGAACAGAGAGGTTTGCCTCCTGCTGAAAGCCAGACACGCAGCCTTCTGGTCTGGAGACGGGGGAGGCTTACAGCACAGCCAGGACCGACCTGAGGAGGGGACACCCCCAGGCTAAACGCACATCCAAACAGAGGATCGGAGAGCTCTTCCACTCCTGGGACACCCAGACCATCAAAGACTTCAAACCACCCGGTTCTATGTTCCAGGATCGTCATGGACATTTTCAGTTTGTCCCTGGCCCAGGCAGTTGTCCCCACAAGCTTCAGGACCGCCACCATCATGCCAGTGTCATGCCACCATCATGCCACCCTCATGCCAGTGTCACAGCACCCAACAGCTGCGACCCTTAAAGACGTCTGCTCCAGGTGCACTCGCCCCTATCGTTGCAAAGGGCTTTGAGAGCCTGGTTCTATCATAATTGAATATTATATTTATTATACTTGTCTGCCCGCTACCCTCAGTGTGCCCATCCGTGTGCCTACTGCACCAACAGGTCAACAGAGGACGCCATCTACCTTGGCCCACCTGGACAGTCCCAACTACTCCTCCAGCAGAATGCCGTTCACTGACTTCAGATCAGCATTCAATGCTGTGTTCTGCTCCAAGTCGATCTCCAAGCTTAGCCAGCTTGGTATTAGTAAAACCCTCTGCAATTGGACTTTGGACTTTCTGGCTAACTTACCCCAATCTGTTAAAGTGGACCCCCCTCCTCCCCTCCCCCTCCACTTTGAACACTGGCATTGCACAAGGCTCTTCTTCCCCCTCTCCTCTTCCCCCTCTCCTGTACTCCCTCTTCCCCCTCTCCTGTTCTCCTTCTTCCCCCTCTCCTGTTCTCCCTCTTCCCCCTCTCCTGTTCCCCCTCTTCCCCCTCTCCTGTTCCCCCTCTTCCCCCTCTCCTGTTCTCCCTCTTCCCCCTCTCCTGTTCTCCCTCTTCCCCCTCTCCTGGTTCTCACACCATAATCAAGTTTGCAGACGACAGCACGGTGGTTCCGTCTCAGTACCTTTTATACTCACACGGCTCCGTCCTGCACAGGCTGAATCTCTTCCGTTGTGTATCCGCTTGTTCTCCATATTTCCGTAATCCAGTAAATCCACTGAGCAAGGGATTGGCCCACCCACCCCATATTGTACATACAACCCTAATATATATATATACTCTAATATATATACAACCATAATATATAGTATACTGTAATATATAGACCCTAATTTATATACACTAATATATATACCCTAATAATATATATACTCTAATAATATATATACTCCCCTTCCAACTCGGTCAACTTCTCTATGTGAAACATATTTAATGTATTATACATATATAATAATCTGTATGGATATTTAATATATTGTACATATATAATACTGTATGTATGCTGCTCCCCACTGTCAATAACACTGCACCTAACCTGCTCTTATCTGTGAAGCATGCAGTACTTCTGCCCTTCTGGTTAGATGCTAACTGCATTTGATTGTGCAGAGCATGGGTACAAAGCCAATGACAAAACAGCTGACTGATCTAATCTAGTCTTATATGTTGAATGTTTACCCCCCCCCCCCCCCCCCCAACACCCACTCTGCTATCACTTGGCTGTACCACTTTACATTCCGTGGGGCAGGTAGGCCTGTTTGACCTAGGTAGTCTTCTGCTAAGATCTGTGTTGCTCATCTATGTCCTTTGATGACTAGACTGATGGCTCATCAGAGTGGGACCAATGGATAAAAGCTTCCTCAGAATGCTTTAAAAATCTGTGTAGACTAACACGATGGCCCAACAGCCTGCAGGAGCGTTTAGTTAGGTGGATCCTGAGGCTGGGGCACTTGTGCAGTATCTTTTTGCTCTCTTTGAAAATCCATGAACCTTTCAGCAAATCTCCTGCTTACACTTCATAGGCCCTCAGGCCCATGAGAGTCATGTTGTAGTCTGTTTAGTCATGGGCAAGAACCAGTGTGAGGTTCTGTCGTGTGTTGAACCAGTCTGAGGTTCTGTCGTGTGTTGGATTGGACCAGTGTGAGGTTCTGTCGTGTGTTGGATTGGACCAGTGTGAGGTTCTGTAGTGTGTTGTGTAGTGTGTTGGATTGGACCAGTGTGAGGTTCTGTCGTATGTTGGATTGGACCAGTCTGAGGTTCTGTCGTGGTTCTGTCGTATGTTGTATTGGACCAGTGTGAGGTTCTGTAGTGTGTTGTGTAGTGTGTTGTATTGGACCAGTGTGAGGTTCTGTAGTGTGTTGGATTGGTCAGAACCAGTCTGAGGTTCTGTCGTGTGTTGGATTGAACCAGTGTGAGGTTCTGTGTAGTGTTGTATTGAACCAGTGTGAGGTTCTGTGTTGTGTTGTATTGAACCAGTGTGAGGTTCTGTGTTGTGTTGTATTGAACCAGTGTGAGGTTCTGTGTTGTTGTATTGAACCAGTGTGAGGTTCTGTCGTGTGTTGGATTGAACCAGTGTGAGGTTCTGTGTTGTGTTGTATTGAACCAGTGTGAGGTTCTGTCGTGTGTTGGATTGAACCAGTGTGAGGTTCTGTCGTGTGTTGGATTGAACCAGTGTGAGGTTCTGTCGTGTGTTGGATTGAACCAGTGTGAGGTTCTGTCGTGTGTTGGATTGAACCAGTGTGAGGTTCTGTCGTGTGTTGGATTGAACCAGTGTGAGGTTCTGTCGTGTGTTGTATTGTAATTCTGACAGATCTACACTGTGCTAACTAAGATAAAAGGGGGAAATGTGTTCACTGCACAATAACTCCCTGATCTCTGTGTTCGCTGCACAATAACTCCCTGATCTCTGTGATCACGTAATAACTCCACCCTTGAATGAAGCACAGATTCCGATCATCAGTGTGGAGTTGGGAGTGTATCAGACGTTCCCAATGTTTCTGTTTCCGTAACCTCTGCCCGAGAGAGATGAACCAGAGGAACAATACATCGGAGGAATGTTCGCAGGCGTTCGATTCCCAGAAAGCACAGATACTGCTGAATAGTATATCCACTCTTTTGGATGACTGCCTGGACTAAAGGAATTCAAGATTAACTGGAATAGTTCTTCAGTATTGCCAATATGGCTGGAGTCTGAGTTTAAATGGTTAAGTACTAAGAAAGGTGATCACTTGTATAAGCTTCTGTAAGCATTTCTTGTTTATGTGGGAGATATTCATTTCCTCTAAAAGTTATTTTTGTTTTTACCTTCGGAGTGGGGGATTTTTTTTTGTGTGTGTGTGTGTGTTCACCCTCTTGTTATGTACTGTAGGGTAACCACCCCAGGGTTTTTCCTGGGTCAAAATGGGTCTTCGGTGCTCCAAAAAAAAATGTGCGCAGTCTGTGTTACCATGTCACCTGGTAGCTTACATTTTACCATTTCATAAATAATGAGGATATGCTTCAGGAAATCATTTTGCTTCCACTTTAGATTCAAATAGATTGACAATAGTCCAAGCCCCATGGTGCTATCATGTATGGTTCAAAGATGATTAAGGTTTACCTCTTTACATATATATGCAAACTACTGAAATGTATATCAATAGAATCTAGAACTAACCAGTGGTCAGAAATGGAACACACAAATTATGAAAATCAAGTTTATCTATTATTACTATTCATTTTTATTATACAAACCTACATACCATTATTTTTGTTTTTATTATTAAAACTGTCCACAAATATGTTTAATAGTGTGTTTAACTTCTATTGGCCCACCAATGGAGGCTGCGTTGGAAATCAAACTTTTGTCAGCATTTTGAGTGGACATTTCATTTGCATTTGTACAGGTGTATTCGTGCACGTCGGGCTGGCCCTCGCAGCGGAACGACAGTTTACAACCGCACCGGTTTATCAATGATAATATTAATTCGAGATGCAACACTAATATATCCGCTCTCCTCCGAACGAGCTGAGCTTTCATTGATAAACCAATGCGGTTGTCTGCCTCTCCCGAGGACTCGCAGTCTACTGGTACTCGTTCAAATGGGTAAACAAATCAAATAATAGCCTACACCTGTGTAGGTCCTCAACATAGCAGATATTGTAATACATTGAAAGCCATGAATACTGAAAATGGAATGTTATGCTCAAAATCACCGCCGACTGATGAAGTCAGGATGCATATGCAAGTTGAGTGATTGGCAGCTGGCCGCTCTGTCCATTCGCGCACCTCACAGTTGCGTATTGTTCAGACAAGAAGACACGCTTATCAACTCGATTACTATTGATCAAAACAGAACGAGGTTTCGGCTGTAGCCTATACTTGAAACATACTATTGAGACCATATTCGAACATGCATTGCACGCGTGATGAAGGCGCATCCCACCACCTGAGTGAAATAATTCATATCTATAAATAACAGCTCACCTTTATTTTTTTAACCAGATTTGTAAACAGGTCGCGATCAATATTTTGCAGTACAATAGGCTACCTTGGTTAAAAATCGAATTACGGTAGATGCATGCTAGCATTGCGCTAAATAATTAGACAGCTAACATTAATTAGTGGTGTTAACATAAAGTCAGTTATTGTATATGGCATTAATATTATTCTAAAACACCTTCACTAGTTGTTTTAACCAGATTTGTAAGCAGGTTGTAAACAACATTTTTGAAGTGCCTTGGTTTAAAACAGCTTAAAGCTAGCTACATTAAGTTGCTTGCTCAAATCTCAAATTCAAACCAACGTATTCTCTAAACTGGCAAGCTTGGAGCAGCCTCTTTTCAATGATTGGCTCAGGGGGTGGGAGGTGGGACAAGCTGCTGCCTTGAAATCGACGGTGAGGGCTCAAAACACCATTAAGCTGAATTGCGCCATGAATGACAGCTTTTTTTTTTATTTATTTTTTATCGCGGACACTTTTTGGTGCCTTAGGCGCTCGGGATTTGTTGTAGGCGCTCGGGAAAACGGCTTAGGCGCGCGCCCAAATTTTCTCTATGCAGGAAAAACCCTGCACCCTGACCGCTCCCCTCTGCTGGGATGTTGCTGAACCTTGCCCCACTGTCCATACAGAAAGGGCCTCTTTAGTCATCATATGAAGCTCAGCCCGCTAGCGTACCCCTCCATACAGAAACGCCGCTTATGTCATCATATGAGGCTCAGGCCGCTAGCTTCTGTGTGTTGAAGGGGAGGATCTAGACATACGCACACAGGAAATCCAACCCCAATCTTACTCTGTTTATTTTACATTACAAGAGATTTACTAATGGCTTCTCTGTGTATGTGGTTTGTTATGGCCTTGAAGTGAGAGTGTGGAGTTAGCTGCTCATGTTGTTTACTCATGTTGTTTACTCGTGTTGTTTACTTGAATGTACTCTCTCTGTCTGTCATGTCTTGTGAGAGTAATTCAGTAGTCTGACTCGTGCTCACACTGGATAACCCCCTCTCTGCCCTTTCAAACTAATCGCCAACCTAGACAGGATCTGTTTGACCCGTGTCATACGGTTTCCCTGAAAAACAGGATTTAATGACACAACACTTTACGAAAATAAACTTCAACTTTTGAATAGAGTTGTTGTTGGTGTCAGACTGTGGTATCTACAGATAGGTTGCTTTGCGAGTAGGTTGTAGACGCCATGTCAGCCCAGATCTTTGAACTGGTCTTCAGATAATAACACCAAGCAATCAGACAAAACACGGAGCAATCTGTCATTTGGAGCAGCGTGAGGCCCAGAGTAGAGGTTTGATTGGTCATCTCCTGGGCACAGCAGAGCAAGCTGAGATGTGATTGGTCATCTCCTGGGCACAGCAGAGCAAGCTGAGGTTTGATTGGTCATCTCCTGGGCACAGCAGAGCAAGCTGCGATGTGATTGGTCATCTCCTGGGCACAGCAGAGCAAGCTGAGATGTTATTGGTCATCTCCTGGGCACAGCAGAGCAAGCTGAGATGTGATTGGTCATCTCCTGGGCCCAGCCGAGCAAGCTGAGATGTTATTGGTCATCTCCTGGGTCTAGCAGAGCAAGCTGCGATGTTATTGGTCATCTCCTGGGCACAGCAGAGCAAGCTGAGATGTTATTGGTCATCTCCTGGGCACAGCAGAGCAAGCTGAGATGTTATTGGTCATCTCCTGGGCCCAGCAGAGCAAGCTGAGATGTTATTGGTCATCTCCTGGGCACAGCAGAGCAAGCTGCGATGTTATTGGTCATCTCCTGGGCACAGCAGAGCAAGCTGAGATGTTATTGGTCATCTCCTGGGCCCAGCCGAGCAAGCTGAGATGTTATTGGTCATCTCCTGGGCACAGCAGAGCAAGCCGACATGTTATTGGTCATCTCCTGGGCCCAGCCGAGCAAGCTGAGATGTGATTGGTCATCTGGGCACAGCAGAGCAAGCTGAGATGTGATTGGTCATCTGGGCACAGCAGAGCAAGCTGAGATGTGATTGGTCATCTGGGCACAGCAGAGCAAGCTGAGATGTTATTGGTCATCTCCTCGTCTTTCGCTTCTCCTTTTTTAATTTTATATATTTTTTTTTAAGTTTGTATTTATTAAATCCCTTACTTGCTTTTGTAGTCACATGTTTAAACTGTGAGGACAGTGAGATGGCATGAGGGGCAGTATCTTTTGTTTGGTTAAAGATGGCCTCAACTAAAGTTCTGAATGAAGTGAAAGTGGAGTAGGAAGGAAAGTGAATGCCCTTTTTGTGTCACTTTTGTCCCTTTTTCCTTTCAGGGTGAGTCTCATACGGGCTTAATGAGTTGGAAGCTGAGTAGGGCCACTGAAAATCAGGCATGTTGTTTTCCTCCTCGCCAAAAGAGAGAGAGAGAGAGAGAGAGTGTGTGTGTGTGTGTGTGTGTGTGTGTGTGTGTGTGTGTGTGTGTGTGTGTGTGTGTGTGTGTGTGTGTGTGTGTGTGTGTGTGTGTGTGTGTGTGTGTGTGTGTGTGTGTGTGTGTGTGTGTGTGTGTGTGTGTGATGGCTCCCCGAGAGTTAAACACTGGGAGCGTGCTCACTTTCTAAAGCCAGTCGGGGAACGTTTGTTTTTCTGGCGGCGTTCCGATTTCTCTGGCGCTCCTTCGGCAGGAGGTTCAGCACGTGTCGTCCTTCAGCTGTAACTGGAGGCTTGTTTACGATGCGGTGGAGCAGCTTTTCTGCCTGCTGGATGTGTTTCGTGTAGTTAAAAATGCATTTATGCTGTGGCTGGGATGGCCAGAGTCACTGATCTTACTGAAAGGCTGATCTTACTGTGTAGGATGTGTGTGTGTGTGTGTGTGTGTGGCTATTTTCAGTAAATGCCCTGTATGATCAAGCAGTTGGTCAAACTACCGCAATTGCTTATTTCAAGCTCCTCGCTGTGCTCCACGCTGTGAACTCTCCTCTGTTGTCTCTGGCTGGAGAGGCTGCCCGCTCCCCCATCTCCCCTCTGACCCTCAGCAACTGGACTTGTTTGGCATGTAGATTTGTGCACAAGCTCCACCATCACGACAACAACAACAACAAATAGCTTCCTGTCAGGTTTACTCGTCTCGGCGTCAGAAGAAGCGTGCCCTTTGTGGAGAGAGGGAGCGCGTCGAGCACGGGCGGGAGTGGGGAAAAAAAGAAAATCAAACCACACAAAAGGGATATTATTGGGCTGTGCCATGTGCCAGGGGAGTGGTTTGGTGGAGCCGGCTGTGTTGACGTGGGGCACATGGGGGGGGGTGGGGGGGGGAAAGGGGTGGCCTTCTGGAGGAAGCGGGGAGTGGGAGTACTCGAGAGCCACTGAAAGCCTGCTACTGTGTGGCGGGGTAAACAGCAGTGGCTGGATGAACTTCATATCTTTGCTCCATCCAGCCGTTTAACTGTGTTTCTCAGCTTTGTGTATCGGTGACCTGACCAGTAGGCCATTAGTTTCAACCAAAGATGGTCAACCTCGCATTTAATACTGATGTGCACAGCTGGACCAAGCGTTGCCACTTCCTGTGTTCCTTTTGAGATGAGTCACCAGGACGGGCAGACATGACAAGCCACTGAACCTCTGCTGACATTTTTCTCCTTCCTCTTTTGTGCATATAGAAACAATGTTATTCAGGGTTTTTCCTGGGTCAAAATGGGTCTTCGGTGCTCCAAAAAAAAAATGTGCGCGCTGTGCGCGCAGTCTGTGTTACCACGTCACCTGGTAGCTTACATTTTACCATTTCATAAATAATGAGGATATGCTTCAGGAAATCATTTTGCTTCCACTTTAGATTCAAATAGATTGACAATAGTCCAAGCCCCATGGTGCTATCATGTATGGTTCAAAGATTATTAAGGTTTACCTCTTTACATATATATGCAAACTACTGAAATGTATATCAATAGAATCTAGAACTAACCAGTGGTCAGAAATGGAACACACAAATTATGAAAATCAAGTTTATCTATTATTACTATTCATTTTTATTATACAAACCTACATACCATTATGTTTGTTCTTATTATTAAAACTGTCCACAAATATGTTTAATAGTGTGTTTAACTTCTATTGGCCCACCAATGGAGGCTGCGTTGGAAATCAAACTTTTGTCAGCATTTTGAGTGGACATTTCATTTGCATTTGTACAGGTGTATTCGTGCACGTCGGGCTGGCCCTCGCAGCGGAACGACAGTTTACAACCGCACTGGTTTATCAATGATGATATTAATTCGAGATGCAACACTAATATATCCGCTCTCCTCCGAACGAGCTGAGCTTTCATTGATAAACCAATGCGGTTGTCTGCCTCTCCCGAGGACCCGCGGTCTACTGGTACTCGTTCAAATGGGTAAACAAATCAAATAATAGCCTACACCTGTGTAGGTCCTCAACATAGCAGATATTGTAATACATTGAAAGCCATGAATACTGAAAATGGAATGTTATGCTCAAAATCACCGCCGACTGATGAAGTCAGGATGCATACGCAAGTTGAGTGATTGGCAGCTGGCCGCTCTGTCCATTCGCGCACCTCACAGTTGCGTATTGTTCAGACAAGAAGACACGCTTATCAACTCGATTACTATTGATCAAAACAGAACGAGGTTTCGGCTGTAGCCTATACTTGAAACATACTATTGAGACCATATTCGAACATGCATTGCACGCGTGATGAAGGCGCATCCCACCACCTGAGTGAAATAATTCATATCTATAAATAACAGCTCACCTTTATTTTTTTAACCAGATTTGTAAACAGGTCGCGATCAATATTTTGCAGTACAATAGGCTACCTTGGTTAAAAATCGAATTACGGTAGATGCATGCTAGCATTGCGCTAAATAATTAGACAGCTAACATTAATTAGTGGTGTTAACATAAAGTCAGTTATTGTATATGGCATTAATATTATTCTAAAACACCTTCACTAGTTGTTTTAACCAGATTTGTAAGCAGGTTGTAAACAACATTTTTGAAGTGCCTTGGTTTAAAACAGCTTAAAGCTAGCTACATTAAGTTGCTTGCTCAAATCTCAAATTCAAACCAACGTATTCTCTAAACTGGCAAGCTTGGAGCAGCCTCTTTTCAATGATTGGTTCAGGGGGTGGGAGGTGGGACAAGCTGCTGCCTTGAAATCGACGGTGAGGGCTCAAAACACCATTAAGCTGAATTGCGCCATGAATGACAGCTTTTTTTTATTTATTTTTTATCGCGGACACTTTTTGGTGCCTTAGGCGCTCAGGATTTGTTGTAGGCGCTCGGGAAAACGGCTTAGGCGCGCGCCCAAATTTTCTCTATGCAGCAAAAACCCTGGTTATTCATCTGGCCTCAAAGTAGATATTAAGTCTATCATGTTAAATGGAGTCTGACCTGTTTGATAATGGCTGGTTTGTGATGGTTAGTGTGTTTTGCTGCCACTGGAATGAATGCCTCAGTTAAGGCCAACGGTATTGATGTTTTATTAGTAAAGGCCAACGGTATTGATGTTTTATCAGTAAAGGCCAACGGTATTGATATTTTATCACTAAAGGCCAACAGTATTGATGTTTTATCAGTAAAGGCCAACGGTATTGATGTTTTATCAGTAAAGGCCAACAGTATTGATGTTTTATCTGTTAAGGCCAACGGTATTGATGTTTAATCAGTTAAGGCCAACGGTATTGATGTTTAATCAGTTAAGGCCAACAGTATTGATGTTTTATCGGTTTATTTTGTAGGTGTACACAAGCCAACCCAATACAGCTGTGAAGCGCATAACTCAAGAGGTCTTGCCTTGTCCAGAGAGGCACACATTAACATCAAAGGTAAAATGGACGTTGCTACTCACGCGTCACTACTGGGTGAAACGTGAACTACTTATAACCTCTGAACAGTGGCATTAGAAGGCATATTTCATTCATATTTAATATTTGAACATGACCTAACTTAACCTAATGTGTTTTCTATAACCTCAAAGGTCTCCCAGAGCGCATCACGGGTCTGGCTGTGACGGAGCAGAGCTCCAATAGGCTGACCCTGAGCTGGACGCCGGGACACGATGGCTTCTCTCCCCTCTCCCACTGCTCCATCACGGTAAAACCACACACATGTCTGCTCTCTCCCACTGCTCCATCACGGTAAAGACACACACATCTCTCCCCTCTCCCACTGTTCCATCACGGTAAAGACACACACATGTCTCTCTCTCCCACTGTTCCATCACGGTAAAGCCACACACATGTCTCTCTCTCCCACTCCTCCATCACGGTAAAGACACAGACATGTCTGTTCTCTCCCACTCCTCCATCTCGGTAAAGACACACACATGTCTCCCCTCTCAAGGGCTCCAGTGCGAGTTACAAGTTCTCTTCTCTTCTGTGTGACCGCTGTGAAATGAAGATTCAAAATGATCAAGTCATCAGTTGAAACCCCATTAAATACTAACAATCAAGTAAAAGATGATTAGCTTGATTATCTGATGATTTATCTTTGCACATCTAAACTATTATTAATAGAACTTCCCTTTAGTACGTGTTAAACCAATTATTCAAATGTGATTTAATGAAGGATTATTTGTATGCATGTCATGTGTTTTAGGGTAGGTTGTCATGACGTTTGTGCACTATCTGGATAGTCAGTTGACCATTTTAGGACTATACCAGTTCTGAAAGGCCTCAAGTACCCTGAAGGTCTCCTAGTGATGTCTCCTCCTCTTGACCCTAGCGATGTCTCCTCCCCTTGACCCTTGACCCTAGTGAGGTCTCCTCCTCTTGACCCTAGTGATGTCTCCTCCTCTTGACCCTTGACCCTAGACCCTAGTGATGTCCCCTCCTGCCCCTTGACCCTAGTGATGTCTCCTCCTCTTGACCCTTGTCCCTAGTGATGTCTCCTCCTCTTGACCCTTGACCCTAGTGATGTCTCCTCTTGACCCTTGACCCTAGTGATGTCACCTCTTGACCCTAGTGATGTCACCTCTTGACCCTAGTGATGTTACCTCTTGACCCTAGTGATGTCTCCTCCCCTTGCCCCTTGCCCCCGTCAGGTGCGTGAGCTCAGCAGAAAGGAGGGCAACCCCACCCGCGTGATCAACGCCCCCGTGCCCCCCTTCCAGTACGACGTGACTGGCCTGAGAGCCATGACCCCGTACAACATGAGCGTGTCCTGCGGCAACGAGGTGGGCCACTCCCCGCCCAGCGCCTGGACCAGGACCAGGACTCCAGAGGGAGGTGGGTCACCTGCACTGGGATCTCCTCCACAGCTTCTCCATTCTGTCTGTCTCTTAAGCAGTTACCAACAGAGATCCACACTGTCTGTCTGTCTCTTAAGCAGTTACCAACAGAGATCCACACTGTCTGTCTGTCTCTTAAGCAGTTACCAACAGAGATCCACACTGTCTGTCTGTCTCTTAAGCAGTTACCAACACAGATCCACACTATCTGTCTGTCTCTTAAGCAGTTACCAACACAGATCCACACTGTCTGTCGGTCTCTTAAGCAGTTACCAACAGAGATCCACACTGTCTGTCTGTCTCTTAAGCAGTTACCAACAGAGATTCACACTGCACTGTAGAAATGAGTAGTAAGCTATCTGGTGAGCTATCTAGTGAGGCGTCAGTGAGCTATCTAGTGAGCTATCTAGTGAGCTATCTAGTGAGGCGTCAGTGAGCTCTCTGGCGAGTTATCAGTGAGCTATCTAGTGAGCTATCTAATGAGGCGTCAGTGAGCTATCTAATGAGGCGTCAGTGAGCTATCTAGTGAGGCATCAGTGAGCTATCTAGTGAGGCGTCAGTGAGCTATCTAGTGAGGCGTCAGTGAGCTATCTAGTGAGGCGTCAGTGAGCTATCTAGTGAGCTATCTAGTGAGCTATCTAGTGAGCTCTCTAGTGAGCTATCTAGTGAGGCACCAGTGAGCTATCTAGTGAGCGATCTAGTGAGCTATCTAGTGAGGCATCAGTGAGCTCTCTGGCGAGTTATCGTAGTAATGACTATCTATGCCAACTTGTGTTTACGGTTAGTACAGCATGCCCACGTGGGATATTACAGACATGCAGCGATGAGGAGAGCTGAAAGAGATCAGTCGTGAGCAGCATGCATGAGTGCATCACCTCTTGATTTCTGTGAATATTCAGAACCATCTTTTAAAGCCTCACAAATCAGACTGCGGAGGGGAAATGGCACACAAACTGCCAGGAGGTTCCCGTATGGAAATAATTGGTCACATCCCCTTCGTAGTTCGCTTTCCTCTGTCTTTGAATGGCGGCAGGGGTGGACTCCAGCGGCTGTGTGTTGTTCTTGTGGGGTGTGGCTGCTCAGGATTTCCTCCATATTCCTAGAGGCAGGGAACTTATTTTTGGAGGTTGATTGTATGGTCAAGGCATGTTCCCTCGCTGTACACAGTGCAAGGCAGTGTTTTATCAGGGCTGTCAAACTGAGGGTGAAATATATATATATATATATATATATACATACATACACATACACATATATATTTCACCCTCATATATATATATACATATATATTTCACCCTCATATATATGTGTGTCGATATATATATATATATTATATATAATTGGCTTTAGCATAGATTGGCAAATGTAAAAGCTGAGGTTTGAGCTAATTACGTTGAGTTAAATCTGCACTCTTAATCCCAGCAAGATATCATGGATGTCTGTGTGTGTGAAGTAACAAGCAATTACGGTGGAGAAAATCAGTGTGTTTTTTACTCCAGCAGAATCTCCTCTCCTCTCTGCTGTGTAACTGCATGTGTTGGTTTAAGGTTGTCATCCCATCCTGTTTTTGACCTTGGCAGTGCCCTCCGAGCCTCCGCGGAACGTGTCTGTGCTGCTCAACGAGTCAGTGTTGGTCATCCACTGGGCACCGCCGCCCACAGACAAGATCAACGGGGTCCTGAAGGGCTACGACGTCATCATCAAGCATGGCGTGAACAGCACACACATGAACAAGGTGAGTGTCGTATGGAAGTGTGTGTGTGTGTGTGTGTGTCATGTCCGTGCCTTTCTGGAATAACACAAGATGGACGCCAAGATGGAAAGCATGTCTTGAAAGTGCTGCACTTAAGTTCCCCAGTTTGTCAGACTTTCATTTGGGAGTAGCCATAGAGATTTAGCAAATTGGCTGCGCTCCATTTTGACATCATTTTAGGTTTATTATACTCCCAGCAAAAGCATCTGTGTATGAGAGGGAGAGAAAGATATTGCATTAAACAAACTAGAGCTCACCTGGCTTTAACCTTGAGGAAGCTTGCGGAGAGGATGGAGTTAAAAGGGGATTGTTTTGAGCTTCACTCTACCTCTGAACTACAAGGAAAAACAAATCAGTTTCATGTTCTCTTTTTGTGATGGGAAATTAAGGTGGGGTGGTTTCAGAATAACAAACTTTCTTGGTGTTGTATGCTTTTTGGATGTTCTTCAGTTACTTCACATTTGTTGTCAGCTGTTTATGTTGTTCGTATAAACGGTTTCAGATCATCTTAACCGTTTCACAGTAAATGGGGAATTTTCCAGCCATCTAGAAGTGAGATAAAGGCTTTCATATGTATGGTGTGTTAAATCATGGTCACAGATAATCTCTCAGATCTGTTCATGGTTTTGCACAGACAATATAAATAATAATCCCTATAGCCATGAATAAATAATTAACCTCTGAAATGTTCATATATTTCAGCTATAGTGTCATCATTTCAGATTCTTTGGGCTGTTATATATCAAGCAGAAGTGGTCAGAAACGGCTGGAGTTGGTTTCAGCCATGTCTTGCATCTCTTTCAAAATGATATCAAGTCCTTTTTACGTGACCAATCATATCTAAAGGAAGTCTTTATAAAACTTTTATAAATCAAATGTGGAAGTTCAAGTGCAAGAGTTGACAGACAGTGGAAATGATATTCAGTGCATCAGTGTAGTGGTTGGATATCTGTGCTGATGACTGCTGACCAATAAGAGGAAACCTGCTCGGATGAAAAGATGTCAGAGAGACAGGGAGTCATAGTCCTGCCCTTTGTGTTGTGTTGTATTGTGTTGTGTTGTGTTGCATTGGACTTGTATTGTGTCATAAAGGCCAGTGCCGGAGTTCTGTCATGTGAGTGTCCTTTGTCACATCCCATGGCTGGGTACTCCGCTCCGTACAATGGTCAACTTCCTGCCATTCCTGCTGACGTCGGCCTTACAGGAAACTGACTGAAAGGAAAAAAAAAATATTGTTCTCTCATCGTCTGTCCAGCTTGTATTCATTAGTCATCGTCCATTCTAAAGGACACTACAAAAGACTTTCACACACACACACACACACACACACGTGTGCTCCCTATCCATTACTACCAGTAATCTATAACAGTGATTCACACACAGCACCCCCTTAAACGTCAGGAGTGACTGGAAGTGTGTGAAACCACTGTGCCCCCCTCCCTCTCTGTGCCCCTCCCTCCCCCTCTCTGTGCCCCTCCCTCTCTGTGCCCCTCCCTCTCTGTGCCCCCCTCCCTCTGTGCCCCCCTCCCTCTGTGCCCCTCTCTCTGTGCCCCCCCCCCTCCCTCTCTGTGCCCCTCCCTCCCCCTCTCTGTCTGCCTGCCTGCAGTCACCTGTTTGGTTCCTTCATGATCTCTGGGAGTGGATGTGCGTTCCTTCATGAGCTCTGGACGTGGATGTGCGTGGCCGGGGTCCACCAGCTGCTCCTCTAGTCACCAGACACTGGCTCATTTAACGCTGGCTTACAGTTTAAAGCTTTTGGAATGTTGTTTTTGTGGTTCAACAGAAGTTTAGATTACATTATCTGAACGTCTTCTTTAAATGGAAATGATAACCATGATTTATGAAAACCATCATGCTAATCTTCCAGAGCAGGTGTTATTGGTTCATATTTGTATTGTTACCCAGAGATGTTCTGCTTTGTAACGTTCCTGTGTCATGCCACTCGGCACAAGAACAGTGTGTGTGTGTGTGTGTGTGTCTGTGTGTGTCTGTGTGTGTCTGTGTGTGTGTGTGTGTGTGTGTGTGTGTGTGTGTGTGTGTGTGTGTGTGTCTGCAGACATGAGGAACCCCAGATGTGTGTGTTACGCAATAGCAACCCTTTATCTGTCACATGTCCCCGAAGGCCCTTCCCAGCAGCCCTCACTCAGCAGTATGGAGCAAAACACGTTCTTCCTCTTTCTTTTCCGTTTTCTTCCCCCGACGGGCAACCTCTCCCATACCGCCTTGGTTAACGTGGAGCTGTGTTCCAGATTGTTCCGTGGTGTTCAGCTTTTTTTCTTTTTTTTTTTTTTCTTTTGCCTGCATATCAACAAGGCTGTTGGTTAAACTCTTGTGGTCAAAACATTTTTTCCCTCCTCATGTCCCGCCGTCATGCCTGAGATGACATTGCAGTTTAGGTGGCTGCCCTCAAATGCATTGTTAGCATTCCAGTCCCTTGCTGATGAATCAGTGGTCAGTGTGTGTGTGTGTGTGTGTGTGTGTGTCAGGCCTGTTTTAAACTTGAACTGAAATACTGAATTCTTTACAATTGTACAGGAGGGTAAATGCAGAGAGTACAGAGGGCTGCAAGGCCACAGTGTTAAGAGTTACAGAAGTGGAACACCCAGGTTCAGAAAGAAGTCTTGCTCTGCTCTTTTCAGTTAACTATCTGAAACTATCTTAACTAACTATTATTTGCATATTTCTTGAGATACTTCTAGGACGTACATGCAATGAAAGGAATCATTTGGCTCGTTATTTTGACCTGTATAAATGCAATATGACACGAGTGAGTGTGGGCCGTGCATGATTGCACAATGAATGAATGTTCTCTTTCTTTTTTACTTCTAGATTTCTAGCAGCTCCACGGAGGCCACGTGGGTCCTGTCTGCGTTCAACACGACCTACAGCATCCAGGTGGCGGCACGCACGCAGGCGGGCAGCGGCGCTCTGAGCTCGCGCTTCTGGATCCGGGTCAACCACTCAGGTGCTCCTCTCCCTCTCCCCGCCAGATGAACTTTGACCTTGCTTTGGTCTAGGTGACGGCATGTGTCTGTCGTCTCTGTGAGCTAATCTGGAAGCTAGAACTCATCAATTCAATCAGTTTTGAATGCTGAATATAAATCACATGTGCATTTCTGGAGGATATGAATTATAGTGCAGAAAGTTGGCAATAACGTTGAACCTAAGCACATAAGCATTATCTGAATACAGTTTAAATGACGCACCAGAGCCGTTTAGAGCACTGTAAACAGCCAGAGGGTCTAAGTGCATAATCAAGGAGCCCTTCATCATCTTAGAGTGTAAGTTTTCAAAAGTAGTCTGAAAGTAGCCAACCTTAAGTTTACTGTCTGTGTATGGCTCTGTGAGGCTATTCTTGTTTTTTTTCACATTTCTTCTTCCACACAAAAGAGGAATTCCATTCTGGGCTGTTATTGTCATGTTTCTTGTCTCTCCGATATTAAACAAACTGTTCACAGGGTGTATGGAAGAAGCTACAATGAAACCAGACTAGGACTAGGCCATAGTGTATACAGTACCAGTCAAAAGTTTGGACACACCTTACATTTTTTTGAGAAGTCTTTACTTTTATTATTTTCTACATTGTAGATTTATACTGAATACATTTAAACTACGAAAGAACACACATGGAATGATATACTAAACAAAAAAAGTTGTATCTACCATGTAGAAAATAATAAAATCAAAGAAAAATCTTCTCAAAAAATGAGAAGGTGTGTCCAAACTTTTGACTGGTACTGTACATAGACTAGGACTAGGCACTAAATTGAAAGCATTTAAACTAAATGATGTTGTCATTGTTGATGTTGTCATTGTTTCCCTTTTTCTTTTCTTTCAAGGTCACAAACAGAAAAAAGTGCTGTTGTAAATTCTTGTCTCCGTGCGTGAGTCATCCTTGTGTTGTTTGGCCTTTTCAGCCTCGGGCTTGGCACCGTTTTCTCCCTTCGGGCCGGACAAGCGCGGCTCTGACTCGGTCTACGTGGTGCTGGGGGTGGTGTGTGGCATCTGCCTGCTCCTCCTGGTCCTGTGGGCAGCCGTATGCACGCGCAGCAGACTCCTGGAGACACGGCTGGGGTGAGCACACGTGCATTGAACACGCACGCATTGAACACACACGCATTGAACACACACGCATTGAACACACACGCATCTAGCACACGTGCATTGAACACGCATGCATTCAGCACACATGCATTGAACACACATGAACACACGTACATTAAGCACACATGCATTGAACACACATGCAGTGAGCACACGTGCATTAAACACACACACACACGCATTGAACACACACGCATTGAACACACACGCATTAAACACACACATTCATTGAGCACACATGCATTAAACACACACATTCATTGAGCACACATGCATTGAACGCACACACGCATTGAACGCACACACGCATTGAACACACACACGCACGCATTGAACACACACACACACATTGAACACACACACACACATTGAACACACACATGCATTGAACACACATGCATTGAACACACATGCATTGAACACGCATGCATTCAGCACACATGCATTGAACACACATGCATTGAACACGCATGCATTCAGCACACATGCATTGAACACACATGCATTGAGTGAGTGAATTGTGCTAGCGTGTACAGTGTGGTGTACACACATGCATTGAGCACACGTGCGAGTGACTTGCTTGTGACTTTGTGCTAGCGTGTACAGTGTGGTGTTTACTTCCCCTACTGGACCATCCTACCAGACATGCTATTAAAATGAGCAGGAAGAAACAGCTGGGTTTCCCTGAGGGAGGGGGCTGGAGCTGTGTGTTGGTGAGGGAGGGGGTTGAAATGACTCTGCGCATCCGGTTGCTTTGTCAATAAAAACAGTATGGTTTCCCCCCTTAATCGCGTGTAGACGTAGTAACAGGCAGACCCCATGAATCTGTCATTATTTCACGTTCACGTTATTACAAAAACACAGCACGACCACCACACCACTTTCCTGTCAACCTCCTCTTAAATTCTGCCATGGAACTCAATCCTGCAGCTCGTGACTCATTCTCCCCAACCAGGATACTGATAAAAAGCGTGTCACGGTGTGTTGCTCTCCGTGACAAACAAAGTCAAACCCAGTGGGGCCGAATCATCTACTCTTCCTGGTGTCTCGTAGTAGTAAAGGTTCCTATCCTAATCATCTACTCTTCCTGGTGTCTCGTAGTAGTAAATGTTCCTATCCTCATCATCTACTCTTCCTGGTGTCTCGTAGCAGTAAAGGTTCCTATCCTAATCATCTACTCTTCCTGGTGTCTTGTAGTAGTAAAGGTTCCTATCCTAATCATCTACTCTTCCTGGTGTCTCGTAGTAGTAAATGTTCCTATCCTCATCATCTACTCTTCCTGGTGTCTCGTAGTAGTAAAGGTTCCTATCCTAAGGAATTTGGTTCTCATCTACTCCCTGATGTAACTTTGCCTGTTTGTAATGGATGTTTTCAACGTGTGTGTGTGTGTGTGTGTGCGCGTGTGTGTGCGTGTGCGTGTCTCGTTGGCGCCCCCTACAGGCAGCTGTTCACCGATGGGGGGAAGCTTCAGCCCACAGTTCAGTACAGACCCCAGAGGTCTTACAACCGCTCCGCCATCGAGATCACGCGTATGTCAAAGCCTCTTACACGTATAGTGGGGTGGAATAGGAGCGCTTGCATTTCTGTCAAATATTTGTGTTGAACTTTGCCTTCTATAAAAGTTCCACAATAATTTACACAAGGGAAAAGTCCATATGGATCAGCCTCTTACTCACATTTAATAAGCATGCTTTTACTTTAAGATAGCATTGCTGGTGTGTGTGTGTGTGTGTGAGGGCTGTAATGACTGTATTGTTGTGACCCCCCCTCCCCCACAGTAGCCAACCTGGGAGTGAGTGCAGAGCTGCAGGCCAAGCTGCAGGATGTGATGATCGTGAGGAGCCTGCTGTCCATAGGGAAGATCTTAGGGGAGGGTGAGTGTGCTGGGCTGGGCTGGGCTGGGGTTTTCACAGGGGGGAGTTAAGTGACATTCTTGACATGCCAAATAAGTCGTGGTGTTTTAACGACCCGCCCCCCCCCCGACAGGAGAGTTTGGGTCGGTGGTCGAAGGCCATTTGAAGAAGCCAGATGGAACTTCTGAGAAAGTAGCAGTGAAGACCATGAAATGTAAGCTTGTTTGAAACACAGCGCATACGTCGTATTCACCGAAATAAACAAATGATACAGAACATCTTACACAACATATTAACAAGATAAAATACTCAGTAAGTGTATTTAACAATCACTTCACCTGATGAGGTCAGAGAGCTGGCTCTAATGGGATGTTCTGTCTCCATAGTGGATAACTTCTCTCAGAGGGAGATCGAGGAGTTCCTAAATGAAGCCGCCTGCATGAAGGACTTCCACCATCCTAATGTCATTCGGCTAATGGGTAGGTGTCTAATACGCCCCTATCTGGTGCTTAGAGAAATCCTATATGAGACAGTGCAGTGGTTCCCAAACTTTTTACAGTCCCGTACCCCTTCAGACATTCAATCTCCAGCTACGTACCCCCCCCCGGTTTTTTTTTCATGTTTGTAACTAACCTACCTGTAGCTATTTTTGGCAGTGTAATTATTTCGCATGAGTCATTTTGGCAATGCGACTTGGCCATTCAGACTATTTAAGATTTTGTGTCTATTTATAGCTCAGAAAATGTAATGGGCTTTTTCACTTAGAAAACGCAAATCAAATGTTCTCCCTGCGTACCCCCTGAACCACTTTGCGTACCTCTGGGGGTACACGTACCCCAGTTTGGGAACCAATGACATAGTGTATGTGTAGTACATGGTTGAGGATCTTTAAAAAGGTCTTTTTATTGACTTTTATCATCACATTACTAACAAGTCGGAGGAACCAAATCGGCTACATTGTTTAATATCAGAAAAGCTACGTATTTAAAGAGAACCCATTCATATCACAGAATTATGCACCACTTATTGGAAACGTTAATACATTTAAAAATAGTGCATTTATCAAAAGTTAAATATGAAATGCTGTCATGGTGTTCTTTTTATAGGTGTGTGTTTGGAGGTGGGCTCTGGCCATTTCCCCAAACCCATGGTCATTCTGCCCTTCATGAAATATGGTGACCTCCACAGCTTTCTGCTTCTCTCTCGTATGGGGGATAGTCCACTGGTAACCACACTTAACACTCTCATACTGCCCTTGTCCTCGTCCCCATGTAATCACTCACACAAATACTGTTACAATGACATGGCCAATCAGATCTCATCAGTAAGCATTCTTTTTTTGACAAACACTATTGTGGGCTGGTGGATGATGGCGAATGCGTTCTGTTTCCTCCAGTATCTGCCTACCCAGACCCTCGTCAAGTTTATGATTGACATCGCCTTGGGGATGGAGTACCTGAGCAGCCGGAACTTTCTGCACAGAGATCTCGCCGCGCGAAATTGCATGTAAGTGCTTTCCTAAGTTCCCTGGGTGAACTTTACCTGAAGCAACATACCGTATGTGAAGAAGATGATGTGATTCCTGATGATGCGTTTCTGCTGCACATGTGAAGTTAGCTAGCTGGGGGTATACAGCATTGAACACAGTGTGAAGGAGACGCGTAGGCATATATCCTGAAATATTCCTCTCGGTCTGAAGTCTGAAGAAGCCTTGTTTCTTGTTTGTTTCTGAAAGGCTTTTGTGATGAAGGACTGAAGGTGTGCATGTTCTTATTGTAAGGAAGAATCTTCCAGGAAGGGCTTGGCCCGCTAAGTGTGAAATTCTGAAAACCTATCTTTGGTTTCCCAGGCTACGCGATGACATGACGGTGTGTGTGGCAGACTTTGGCCTGTCAAAGAAGATCTATAGTGGTGACTATTACCGGCAAGGAAGGATAGCCAAGATGCCCGTGAAGTGGATTGCTGTGGAGAGTCTTGCGGACAGAGTCTTCACGGTGAAGAGCGATGTGGTGAGGATCACAGGACATTTTACGTTACCCTGCGCTGCCGCTTGCCAGGATCTTGTGCATGTGATTTAGGTTCATGCCATGTCACTGCACAAAGCACAGAAAGTACAGAACACGAAAGTACCGTCCCCTGTGCTGATAGTTCCCCTTTACAAGAAATGTCCTGTTCACGCTTCTCGAAGACACAGGAAATATCATATGCGTACATTGTTCATCAGGAATATATTTCTGTCTGATGGAAGATTTATATATATATTTATTTTTTTATATTCAAATATTGGCTATTTTAATGCACTGAATTTTGGACATTTTCCATTTCCATTGTTATTTTCTTTAAGCGTTATCTCTTGCTTCCCTATAGTGGGCCTTTGCCGTGACCATGTGGGAGATTGCAACACGCGGCATGACGCCGTACCCTGGAGTACAAAACCACGAGATCTACGACTACCTCCTGGATGGACACAGACTGAAGCAGCCGAATGACTGCCTAGATGAGCTGTGAGTGTCATTCCTCTATCTAATAGTGATGAGCTGTGAGGATCATTCTTCTATCTAACAGTCTCTTCGTCAACCATTCATATTAGAAAGATGCAGGGTAGACATGTGGAATGCCCATATAAGGATGTGCTAGCCTACCTATCCTACATTTCTGATTTTATATTTCTGATTTTTGTGAAGAGTTGGAATGTAAATATATGCCATTCAGGTTTCCATATGATCAACAAATCCATTTAAATGATTTACATTAAAATGAACTAAATTTAAATTGAATTAAATGAGGGATGCCACAGAGAGAACTGTTCTCTCTAATCTCGTAAATTATAGAAGCGTACACACAGACGTGCACACACTTATCTTGTCATTACACCTCACACAGACGTGCACACACTTATCTTGTCATTACACCATTACATGTTTATCTCTAGCTATGAGATCAGACGTGCACACACATATCTTGTCATTACACCTCACACAGACGTGCACACACTTATTTTGTCATTACACCTCATGTTTATCTCTAGCTATGAGATCATGTACTGCTGCTGGCGGGCAGACCCTCTGGACCGGCCTGACTTCACCCAGGTGAGAGAGCTGCTGGAGAAGCTGGTGGAGAAGCTCCCGGAGGTCTCGAGCCGAGAGAACCTCATCTACATCAACACCAGCTTCCCCGAGGAGGACGCGGCGGGGGCGGCGGCAGGAGGTGCAGGTGCAGGTGCTGCGGAGCTCAAACTGGACATGGATCCGGTCTGCTGCTCATCGCCAGCCTGCAGCCGCCAGACCATGGACACGTCTGTCACCACCGCGGACATTCACGAGGGGGGTGAGGAGGAGGAGGAGGAGGCAGGGGATGAAGATGATCGCTATGTCATCGTCATCTCCACGGTAGACCCTTTGGTGAGCAGCGTGCCGTCTGCCCTAGACACGCCGCTCTTGTCCAGGGAGGGCCGGGAGCAGGCCGGCAGTGACTCTGCTTCTGAGAGAAGGACAGAACAAGCCTCAGATGATACCATGCACTTACTCTGAGGTGATGAGTGAAATGATTGCGATGGTCACTTCCCATAATATCTGACAAGTTTGAAAACTTTATGAAGGACGATCAATTAGTCCATTGGTTGCGTAAAGTGACAAAAGAAGTTTTGTTGATTTTCTTTTTCGCATAGACAACTGTGAATGCCTATTGCCAGTATTTTTGTTATGTCATCAGTGTTTTGAATGGTTTGAATGATTGCAAAATTCAATAGGCAATAATTATACCCACTATTGCAATGCAAGCTGCCTTCCTGTTACATTCCTTTGGCTATATGTCAAGGGTGCTTTATCCTGATTGTGGGTATCTTTTGTATCTATACTGAAATTGTGTTTATGTGTGATCTATGTGTATATATTGTATTTGTATAGGATTTGTAAATAAGTCATGTTAAGATTCCTTTTCCCATGCTCTACTTTTATAAAGATTACTTAAGTTGTTTTAAATGCTTAAAACACGTGGAAATAATTATATTATATAAAAATATAATAAACTGACCAAATATCAAGCAAGCCTGTGTAGGCTACCTTACAATTATGTGTAGTTACGTTTTTTTTGTGATTGCTTGAATAGTTTGCTAAATCTAACTTCATCTTAATGTAATGACAAACCTAGATATAGTCTGGGATCACAACTGCTGATTCATAAAACATTAGATACGAACCATAGAAAAAGAATACAGTTCCATGATTCTGTTTTTAGTGAGTGTATCTGCTCCCACACACCACGTCTTCAGAACTCAGGTGACATTGACGTCACTTACGTTCAGGTGAGTTGGCAGTGACCATTGAGCCAGACGGCTATCTATATGACAGACAACATGGCTGCCTCTGTGCAGCGTTGTGTGATGGGCTGCAGAGGTCTGTTACAGAAGCCTTGGATGCTGTTTCTCTCAGGGATCTTTATAAGTTGTTGTGTGGCCGACATTGCTGCAGCTCCGGAGACAGGACAATGGACAATAACCGTTGTCAATGTAAGTGTTGTTGTAAATTCGTGAACACAAATCTGTTCAGTTAACCTCAGCTAGCTAGCTAACAGCCATCGTTATGCGGCAAGCTTTGGTGTGATATTCCACCGGGCTAACACTTCCAAGAGTAGTATATGGCAGCTCCTTAAGAACGACTATCTTGGCAATGTTGGGTTTACTTCTGTGTTGTTAATCTTCGAACTAAAGGGTGATTGGGATCTCTGGTGTTCTGTTTGATGGAGCCTGCCAGCTGTGCTATGCTATCTGGCTAGTTAAGTTAGCCATTTCAGCAGGATGTTAACTATACCATCAACAATAGCTAGCTAACGTTACTTAACTTAGCTCTTTGCCATTATATTGTCGATTTCACCAACTATCCAGCATGTACGGGGTTTTGATCAACAATCTTGCAGTTAGCGGTTTCATAATGGACAACAACATATTCATAGAGTGTTGGGATTTGTTGTTACTGTAGCTGGTCAGCTCGCTTGTTAGCCAGACTGCCATTGCTAGCAGCAGTCCCTAATTGTTCTGACAGTCAATAAGAAATCTTGTCTGATAGCAAGTGGTAATTATGAGTTTGAAGGAAGAGTTGTTTTGAAAGTAGTCAGTTCTTCAGTTATTAAGTATTTCTCTATTTATACTGCATTCGACAGTAGGCTACTATTCCATGTGGCACATACTATAAATAATTTAACCCAGGTTAGCTAATCTTTCCATTGAGGCTGCCTCTCCAGTATCAGTCCAGTATCAGAGGAAAGCTTTGTAAAGCAATAGCCTACGCCCAGCAAAGCCATCAAACCTGACTGACACGATTGACTTGACCAGATTTTTAATATAGTGAGTTTCTTTTCTTGTCATGATAATTCGAAATTGCCTTGGTCTTTTTTTTTTAGACATCCAAACCCTTGCTCATAAGGAAATCCATGTACAGTGGAACAGATGTAAAATTGAAAGGTATGTGAACTTTTAACTAATCCCTTAACCTATGTGACTTTTAAGCAGAACATATTATACACAAGAATGTTGGTTTTCCTACCTCATATTCTACACACCAAGTCTCGTTTTCTTTCTATTCTTTTCATTATGGAAGTTGTTTATCCTGTCTTATCTCCATCCTTCAGTAATATCTTTCAACTGTCCCGAAGAGGTGAAATTTACCGTTCAGTGGTATTTAAAGTTCTACCCCTGTCACAATGAGTTCAACAACATTGAAGTAAGTCATGTCTAATCAGTGAGTCTAATGGTAATTGCTGTAATTGTAATTATGATTGTAATTATTGTGGGATTTCTGTCTTCAGGAAATGTATGAGAGGACACCCCTAAGCAGGGGCGAGGGTCTAGACCCCAACCCATTAGGCATGGGAGAATGCCTTGAGCACAGGTATAAACCCATAACGTGCAATAAGGAGATGTCCATGTTTTCCAGTCTAAATGTAAGTTTATTCAGACTTCTCATCTAGTATGGTGTTTCTGCCTTGGGTGTGTTATTTTATCAGTTATACTAATGAATGTGTAGATGTTGTTCACTTTTCCTTGTTTCTAATACTAGAACTGCATCCCTTGTTTGATATATTTCCCTTTAAGGAGTAACTTTTCTATGTCATTTTTCTCCTTAGAAAACCAAAGCAGAACCGCGCGATGTAAAACCACCGTCAGAGAATGGCGTACAGGTGAGAGGGCCCTGAGGTCAAACATGTGCTTTAAGGGCTTTTAGCATTCCTGAACCTTCTCTGCACGTCCACATGTCTCTCATTTGTGTCAAATTAGAATGAAAACGACACCAGGTGGCTAACCGAAGAGGTTGACAAACAAGGACTTCCGGTAATTCACCATTTCATGAAAGATTCTGTAAATAATTCTGTAACCGTGAAAGGTTTTAATTTCATTATTTTATGCACTATATTATATTGCATTCGTTGCAGTGAATTCCAAATCACATTCTGTGTAATACTAAATAAATATTAAGATAATATAAGTAAGAAGTTCGCAGTCCATGAAATTCCCCTTATTTGACGAAGGCTGTCTTTCTAAAGGCTGATGTAATCGCGACCACATGGAGAGACGGCCCTTACTTGCTGGTGGTGAAGATAACGTCGACCAAGCCAGAGTCGGACTGGAATTTAACAGGTGAGCAGGAACGCTGTAGGTCTGCGTGCTAAGCTGCGGCTATATCCAAACTACCAGGCGCCCGCTGCATGCAGGACAGACTATTGATTGCATGCACTGTACATACACCCTTCCCTCCCCTTTCCTGTGATCTGGAAAGACCCCCAAAGTCACTTCTCTTGTTTGTTTGTTTGTTTGTTTGTTTGTTTGTTTATCTGCCTTCAGTCAGTGTGGTGATGAAGGGCACACACGGCTTCATCTCTATCACCGAGTGGCCCCTGATGATAGTGAGTGTTTTTTTTTATCATTCTAATAACCCCCCTCTTTTCCCTGAGATGGACCAGTCCTTCACCATAGAGTTGTGGTTGTGCGCTCTCTGGTAGTTAGTGTGATTCTGTGGTCTTTTACAATTCCAATCAGCTGTGGAACTCAAGGCAGCGTAATTTCTCTGCCACTCCTCTCATCCCTGGATTCGATTATCGCGCTATGCGTGACGAAGCTTAGTTAGATGACGCTATGCGTGACGAAGCTTAGTTAGATGACGCTATGCGTGACGAAGCTTAGTTAGATGACGCTATGCCTGACGAAGCTTAGTTAGATGACGCTATGCTCGAGGAAGCTTAGTTAGATGACGCTATGCGTGACGAAGCTTAGTTAGATGACGCTATGCGTGACGAAGCTTAGTTAGATGACGCTATGCGTGACGAAGCTTAGTTAGATGACGCTATGCGTGACGAAGCTTAGTTAGATGACGCTATGCGTGACGAAGCTTAGTTAGATGACGCTATGCGTGACAAAGCTTAGTTAGAAAAAAAATCCCTTCCTAGAGTCCTAAAGACTTAAC